>NW_020955751.1:165268-357595 GCF_003031625.1 Empidonax traillii | reverse complement strand
TAACTTGTGTTTGTGAAGAAATGGTCCATGAGACTGATACACCAAAATAGTAGAGTTTACTTATATCCAGTACCAATGCAACTTAATAATTGTTGAAAGTAGTGATTTATTTTAATTCTTCAGTTCCCTGACTGCCTCATTCCCTCATGGACAGACACTTTAGATTATAATTATCCAACATACTCCAGACTGCAAAATCAGACCCAGTATGCATTTGAAGGTGATATATACAAGGGAACTCTCCTCTCCAAAGTAAGGTTAGTAAGGTTAATCTCTTCACCCATTAACAGGAAGAACCTCTTTCAAAGAATGGTTTAGAACAGGAAAACCGGTTTCTTTTTCTGAGCCACTGAAACACTGAGGAGGATCCTGCTTTGCCTGGCACAACAGGAGGGTAGCTAGGGATTAACCTTACTGGGTGGAATTCACCTTGGCATTTGTTTACAAATACTAAGTATGTAAATAGTATTGTAAATGTTTGTGTAGTGTCTGCAAGATTTATTGAAAATAGCTCCTAGTTTCCTCTCTTAACTTTAAAACAGGAAGATCTGTATGTGTGGTCAAGCATCTGATGTCATTACCAGAATTCTGCTGTATAATTCCCCAGTCCCTAACTGCATGCTAGGTGTTATTTTCTTATTAGCAAGAAATACTGTTGAGCTGATCACTGAATGTGAGTTCTGCTTTGTTTTACAGGATTTCTGTACATTTTCCTTAATATGAAACTCAGGTACCTTCTTATTTTCTTGAAATTTGTACAGGCGGTCATTCCAACAATAGAATATGACTACACAAGGCACTTTACAATGTAACTAAAATAAGAGATGTACTCCTCTAATTACAAAATCTTTTTTTAAATAACCCATCCATGTGACTTACATATTATACACAATTTCTGTAACTAATCTTTTATCAACTTGATGCATTAAAATAAAATGTTCCATTACCAGCCTTTTTAATAAAAATCTTTGTGTGTAATATAAATAAATCACGTTCATTCCGATACAGACGCTGCACTAAGAAGTGGGATTTTTTTTTCTCCATAACTCCTTCAATTTAATTTCATCAGAAGACTATTTTTGTGTATGTTAGAAACTGAAATCTACTTTTATAGTAGAAGCCTAATGCTTTTAACTTCATTGCTGATTCCTGAAAATGTGAATTTTCTTTTTTTTTTTTTTTCCCTCCTATTTAAATTCACTTGAGAGTTATGTGGGTTTGTTCTCTGGCTATGAATGGTTATGTTTCCTCTAGCTGGAGGAGGATTTTGGTAGCTGAAAAAAAATGAGTGATTGATTGTCCTGTTAGGAAAGTTAGACTACATCTTAAACTGAGATAACTGTAACTAACCAATCTGTGAAAGGTGGGTTAGATTTACAGTTGAGCAAGGCTAGTGTTTTGAGATGGAATACTTTGGGAGACAAAGCAGGAATATTGGTATATAGTCTGTTCATCTTCTAATAAAGACAAGAACAGTCTTATTGATGAAATTACAGCCTGAGGATAAAGGAGAGGTTGCAGTGGCAGAACAAGGTTCAATCTTGATTATTTGTCTGCCTCACCTGCACTAATTGGTAGTCTAATAACATGATTTCCTTTTTGGAGTAAACATAAACAGAGTAATTTATGAGTTCAGATATTGTAGATGCATCCAGGCTTCAACAGCCACTTTCTCCACTGTAAAATATAAGGTTTTTAATAATGAAAACGGGAGGATAGGACCATCATGTCTCACTATACATATGCATATATATTTATAGTCATTATGTTCACTTAAACTGGCTTTTAGGACAGCATCTTTGTCTCCCCAACATCTGTCTGTCATTCTGCAAGGTAATCAGAAGTTAAGTGTCTGCAGTGGACTGAATTTGCTGTTGGGTAGGAAGTTTGGTCCCTGTCCTGGCACAACTGGTCCCTGTTTTGGCTGTCCTCTGTACCATGCTCTTACTTACATGAGAGCCTGTAATCAGTTCTGTGTTCTATGCTTAAATTGGCTTTCCTCTTTTAATATCTATCTTCACTTCCTCTTTTTTGGACTAAATCTTAGGCAATGTCTATGTAAGTGAGCTGAAACCTGTTAAAACTTAACCACACCCACTGAGTCATGCCATAGGATTTTTCGTATCAGTTTAATGTCAAAGACATTTTGGGCTTTCTGGTAACAAAGGAAGTAGCTGTCCTCCACCCAATAAAGAGGGGAGTTTGGAGGGGAGCAAAGAGAGGGAGTAGGACTTAAAATAACCAATAATGATGGATATTTTTTTCCTTTGCTATGTCAGAATCTTTTGAAACATCCTTCTCCCTGAAGGGTGTCTGTTCTTCTTTAGGAAGGTGAGTTAGTTTCACCAGTCTCCAATAAGTTGTCAAATATCATATCATTCCTTGTCAGGCTGTTGATGGAAGTCAGTGGTGTGATTTTTTATTTTTCTTTTAAGAAAAAGTATAAACCAATGAAGGCCTTTTTCTCTGACCCAAGCAGAACAGAGGTGTAGCAGAACTGAAGAGAACTAGCCAATGGCTTCCATCAGCACCATGATATTTAATGCCTCATGGCATTCTTAGCACAGAAATGTCTGGTGTCACAAAACCCAAAGCTTGGTGACTCATACGTGGTGCTCTGCTTGGCTGCATATCAGAGTGGCTGCACCTGAGCAAGCAAATCTGACCTGGGTACACTTGCAGCAGTTGTACTGTACCTTAGTCCTCCCCTTCTTTTGGGACTAATACTTCAAGTTCCTGATAGAACTGAAGAATTACTGCTGTAGGAACTACTGTAAACATTTGCAAACATAGTAGTAAACCTCAGTTAAAGCTTCTGTCAAATCCTACGTG
Organism: Empidonax traillii; assembly: GCF_003031625.1. NCBI lineage: Eukaryota > Metazoa > Chordata > Aves > Passeriformes > Tyrannidae > Empidonax > Empidonax traillii. The sequence goes on along the minus strand of NW_020955751.1, from coordinate 354,763 downwards.
ATCATTAATGGTCTGAATTTTGTCTCTGCATCAGAATAGCTTTTGAGAAGTTCTGCTGTGCTGCAGTCCACTTTCCTACTGCACATGTTATAGCTCTTGTGGCCCTTTATTTGCCTTTTAGATCTCTATCTCTTGATCTTGGACTTTGAGTGCATTCACCTTTACAGATGCTGCATGCAGCAAAAATGTGGGTGAAATTTTGATTGTACTGGATCTAAAAGTTATGCACAAGGAATGGGTAATGGTGCAAAGAGGATAACCTCAGTGTAAAATAGTAACCATCAGAAGCTCTATGGTTAAACTTCACATACCTAGTCCTCAGTTTGCATTAAATGCTTTTAAAATACAAAAAAAAATACTTGCTTACAATAAAAAATAAGTGTAGAAGAGAAAAAAAACCCCAAAAAACAACAAAGCAGTAACTTCCAAGCAATCTCTGAGAAGTTCAGTCCTGTATTTAGTCTTCTAAAAGTCTAAGTCTAAGCTATAAATAATGGAGGGTGAAAATACTGTTTAAACAAACAGGGTAATTTCAACTTTGTCCTTCTGTGGCTGCATTTTTACATATGGGAAAATAGAGCTTGTTTAACCAACTTTTTTAACAAATAGCCTGAGCCACTGCTGGAGAACTAGATTGCCCTGAATTTGGCTGTGTGGTAAAGTCTGTAGGGACAGATACAATTTACTGTCTTGTGCTAAAAGCTTACTGATTTCATGTTTCATAAAGAAACACACCTATCTGCTTTTCTGTTGAAAAATAACCTTCTCTGCTACTAACTTTTTAGAAGTGTTTGAAGTCTACTATTTGAAAAAAAATACCCAAACCTGGATGTAGAAAATTCAACCATATGAAAGAAGAAAAATTTAATTTGTCCAGAATATCATACCTATTGTTGGAAGTAGGTATGTATACAACTTGATAAGAGGCTCTCTTTTTGTTTTTGATAATTCGGTTTCATTTGCAGCAAGGATTCCTGATAAAAAGATGCAAATCTTCCTAGTTGCAAACTGTTGCACTGATATCGTTACTGTTGTTATTCTCTACAGAAGGAAATCCAAGTTGAATATGCTGTTAGACTGACTTAGCGTGAGGGCAGCTGCTCCTGTGTTGCATATCAGTTCTAAGCCTGGGCAAATACAGAAATCTCTTAGTAAAGAAGACAAACTGGAACACAGAGAACACAAACACTGGGTAGGAGCAAAATTCTTTGTCGAGCCAAACTGGAAATTTTCTTGCGAAAATTAAACATACAGAAGGGGAAACAAAATATTTTGTTTGGGTCAGCCCAAAATTTTGAACCACACATCATTAATGCAGTTTTTGAAGAGAGGAAGCTAGTGTATCCTCTTCTCTTTTTGTCCATTAATAGGATTTTTTTTCAGATCATGAGCTGATGGTCTTAGACAAATTTGTTAAAGCACTGAAATTACATTTTATAATACTTAGAAAATAAATGTATTTCTTTATCTCTGAAACTGCATTGAATTCAGCATTTCTGTGCAAATAGTTTTGAGTCCTGCTAAATAATTGGTTTTGGCAAACATTGACTGGAAAAACACTCAGTTCTAACAAAGGACGTGTGCTTTTCTCCCAAGGAAAAATACAGGTTTAAAACCTGTAAATGCATTTAGGTTTAAATCAACATGATTACCTGTCTTATGAGCCCTTTAGTGCCAGGGAAATATGAAACACCCTTCTGGGTTCTTACTGCCTTGTAGTGTGTTTATGAACAGAGAAGTCACACAGCCTTCCTTCCCTTAACAGAATGTGTTCTTGTGAGGGCTGTCACCAAAACACATACACATCTTCCTTTTGTGTAAGTTGTTATCTGAAAGAAACCCTAAATTTCTCTACCATCTTTTTGCCTCCTTATTTTTGGTTTTTGGCATGGCACACCTACTTTAAACTTCTAAAATGAGATATTTCACAGATTAACCTTTCTTGGCTTTAGTGCCTACTTGCAGAAGTGAAGATACTCATCTGATGGTTTCTGTTCCCAGTTCTGCCTGGAAGATTTGGTAAGTGCTCCCTCTGTCTTTTACCTGCTTCAGAAGCACGTGTTCACTGCTGATCAATAATTAATTCCTTGTTTGCCCATGAAATCCATCCACTCTTCACTAAATAAAGTGTGCTCACTGCACCACTGTGCATTGATTTGTGTGTTTGGATGAGAGACAGAGAGAGAGATCTCTGCTAGGACATTATTAGCAACCAATTCCAGAACTGTTTTACAGCCTTTTCTTCCCTCTCTGTATGATCTCTGTCTCTCTCTTTGTCACTGTAATACAGTGGTAAAAACTGATGGCAGCCATCAGGATACAAGTGCCTGCTGGCGTTTAGGATAGTGTTTGTGATGAAGTAGAACCAAGTTTGTTGTGGGTCATAACATATAATTTGCAGAAAGTTGCATATCACTACTCTACAGCTCTTTGGAAAGATCTGTTCTTTATTGCTCAGACTCAGACTAGGCTGTTAAGAAAGAGAAAAAAGAAAAAAAAGAGGTTGAGACAAATTCTTTCAGTCAACTCAATTTCACATTGATACTAGGAGCATGGGAAGAGGAGAAAATAAGCAAGTAGCCAATATTAGACTGCTTGTTCTTAAAGAAGGGTAATACATGGTAATCCATAGAAAGTAATCTAATTTTATACTGTTCTTTAAAACTGGCAATAGTATCAGCCACTCATAAAAGAGTAATTCCTTTTACCTTAAGATTGGTACTGCATTATTCATTGACGAAGAAATGTTAAAATACAACTCCCAAATTCATCGAAATTGATAAAAGAGAAATAAGTAATTGACGTTAGCTTTAATGATGCCCAACTCACAGATAAGAAGCAAGGGGGATTAAACAGGTATTCTGGGTATTAATTTTTAGCCTGCAATATTTTAGCTTTTTATTACAGGGAAGAATTACTAGAAACCTATTTATAATGGAAATGTCAAATGCAAACACTTAGTTCATTAAACAGAATCTCAAGAAGACTTGCTTAAAGTGAAAAATGTACCACCATGTCTGTAGTCTAAGTGATCATAATTGCTTTCAGGTTTAAGCATGAAATGACCCTGAAGTTTGGTCGGGAGCATTTAGCTATTTGTCTTCATAAATTTTTGTTTTCCAACCATCTTCCCTATTTTTTCTAAGACCATATAGTACCATATAGTTTGGATGGAATTAACCAAGCTGCCAGTTAGGCCATTCTGCTGTTAAACAATATATCAAGAATTGGTCAGGTTTTCTTTAGAAGTACTCTGAGGAAATTTTATCCTTTTTGTTTAGTTTTGGAGTAGATTTTGTTTAGTTTTTGGAGTGTTTTGATTTGAGGGTTTAGATAATTTTTTAATGAAAACATTAGCAAAACATTACTGAAAAAGTTGTTTTCATCTTCTGTCCATGAAAAAAAAATAGAGATTTTTATTTTTTTGAGTAGTTGAACATGTGGGAAAGATGATCGACAATTTTCTTGTTTTGACAGGCTTCTCAGCACTGGCAAAAGCAGAGAAACATTTTTTGTGACATCAGTGATTAGCTTACCAAAAGGTATTTTGCTAGCGATTTCTCATTAGATAAATGTCAACAGACTGTAGTCAAGACTAGATGAAAAGTCTCCAGGCTGACCTGTTAGCTGCCACTGAGAAGCCCATTCGTTACCCATTACCTGAGGTATTTGGGAGTGTAGTTGGAACCAGACTGAAGCTGACATGTTTGGAAAGGTTATTGGCTTGCTGTTATGAGTGTGCAGTACATGGTGATCTGAACTGGATTTAGCTCTGCACCCACTTCTAGTTCCCACGGCTAATGCCTCAGCATTTTGATTTTAAACTGGGAATTATTTCTTAGGAAGTTTAGCATCTACCTGGGAAATTTCCATCAGTGCCAGCCATGTGCTGGGTTTGTGTTTTCTGGGAAGATAGAAAATATGCCCCCCTACTTCCTAACCATGCAAGTCAAACATCCTGTAATTGAAGTAATCCAAATAATTGTCTTCTGCCTCTGATATCCTGCTGCTTCAGTACACAGTGACCCAACCACAGTCTGTAGCGGGGCTGAAGCTGCTCCTCCTTGGTGCTTGTCTCTTGCTGAAGGTGGTGTGGAGGAGGGGAAGGAAGGTAGTTTAAACAGTTTTTTATCTCTGTTGGATCCCTGTCAGTAAGGGGAGGAGGAGGTGAAGAGCAATGACCTGAGCATAGCAAATGCTGTTACCCTGTTGCATCATAATTATTTCATTTCTGAGGGGAAGTTAGAAGCAGCAACAGCAATAAAAGCAGCAGTTTCTGCCTTGTCCTCCAGAGCAGCATCAACAGGCATCTGTACCATGACACTGCACTGCATGGCTCTGTTTCTCTTGCTTGCACTGGGTTCGTGGTGGCCAGACTCAGAGAAACGTGTGGTGGGAGCTGCGAAGGTCAGGGAGCACTTTATAGCTGCTCAGATCACTAGCTGGACCTACAAAGCGGAATCCGAGGAAAAATCCAGGTAACAAAGTACAGGATAAGAAGGATAAAACTAGTCCTCCCTTGAGGATTGGAGAAAAGGTTTGTGTCTCCCGTCTCCTGTGGAATTGTAGAGCCCTGGAGGACTTTAGAGCCTGATGTGTTGATTTCAGAGGAACTTGCTTGAATTTAAATAGCATAATCCGAACTAGAGCCAGTGAAGTATTAAAAGCTCCTTTTTATTTGCTTCATTAGTGAATAGAATTATTTTTATATTTTCAGAGTGCTTTTGTTAAATATGTTCCAGGGCTTGCTTTGTCATTTTCTATGTAAGTCAATGCTTGTTGTTCGTGGTTTTCTAAGGTATTTAATTTAGGTATATGGATTTTGATCAATGCTAAGTTGAGCCATGGTTTGTAATATTTCAAAAACTTTCAGATTTTAGAATTTGCTGAAGGAATAAATATGTTCCAGTTTGGATACTGTCACTTTCACTTCACTCAGAGCCTGATGAACTTTGGAATTAGCTATGTTGTTTCTGAGTTGTTCAGTAGTTTTGTGAAATGTACATTCTGAGTTCTGTTAAGGATCAAGCATTGCTATTCCTTGTTAAATGAAACTACTAATTTCATTTTTTTCAGAGAGCATTGCAGAATGGCCAGCCTACCTGCGTACACCAATCAAGCATATAAAATATGTGATTTGTTTCAGTACTATTATCCTTAGGATTATAAACACTGCAAGTGCAATGGTACAGATTACAGAATGCTGATGTAATTTAGAATTCTACTTAAATTAGGCAAAAAACTTACTAAGAATTAAATACTAAAATTAACTAAAAATTACTTGTTCTCCTACATTGAAAGTGTATTTGGATGCTGCTGCTTTTTTATATATATTGGTGAATTACTTGTTTTCCTTATATTTTCATTTGTAATTTCTTTCCTTCTAAACATGTATTGCATTTTCCCGTAATATAGGAAAGATATTTCCAGCTCAGACTGAGACTTTATTCTATTCCTCAAGACTTAATTAAAACAAAGTTTCTCTGATTTCTAAAACCCCATTTGGAAATTAAATACAGCTGGTATAACCATAATGTCAAACTGGCAAGACAGAAGAAAACAGGATTTAAATGTAGGAACATGAAGCCAAATGTCATTTAAGTATTGACCTGTGCATGTGAATTTACTAGTTAGAACTTCATTCTCTCCTGCACTGGGTGCATCCATATAAGCATCAACTGCTTTTTCATTAAATGCCATGTTGTGGATAGACTGTTTCATGCAGTACAGACTCACAAGGCTGTCTCAAACCTCAGTGGAAGTACTCTGGGATAACTCAGGAATATTTCATACACAAAGCCTGTTATCTGTCATAAGTATTTAGAGCAAGTCCCATCCCAAATGACTCTAATCCCTTTTGTAGAGCTTATAGAAATTTGACTTAAAAACAAAACAAACAAACAAACAAAAAAAGCCCCCACCAATCTCCCTCAAAAAAAACCAATACAAAGACACTCACTGAGAAAAACCTAATGGCTTGGATTCCAAAGGCATTGGGATATGCAATTTATACTGATTTCAGTACAAACTGAATGTCTAAATACAGTGTAAGAATCTGATACTTGGCTGCTTTTAGTTCTAAATAACTGAAGAGAGGCTGAAAAGAAAATGGATTCTTCTTGAGCTATTTCATTAGTTTTCTGATGATACAGATTAGAAAAGGATACCTGACTTCTCTAACTGTCAGTCTTACCTGAGGTTTGCTACCATGTACAAGTGATATTTATAAGGCATTTCAGAGCAAAAAATAAAAATGTATTATTCTGTGCATGCAGTGTTGCTGCTGCAGTTCCTAAAAGTTGGGTAACTATGCTTGCAGTCTGAGATTTCTGAGGTGTTAGTGAGCTATGTATTTTGTTCCTTCTAGCTGTACACTTAGCACTGATAAATTTCCTCTTTCACCCCTTAGTCTTATGTGCATATCCTATTGAACATTGCCACATTAGGGCAGCACTTGTCAATGTAGGTTATGGATCAGGTCCTTCTCTTTAAACAGTTAAACAAAATGTTATCAGTGACTAACAAGTGGGGAATGAATTGAAACACTACCCGCTTCTGCCTGATTCTGGTGTTGCGAGCGAGTGTCACAGAGGAATTTACAGAAGATCTCTCAAAAAGAGATCTCCCCCTTATGGACCCTGGATGTCACTGAAGTGAACTCCCTGTGATATCTCTGCTCAGCCTCTCCATGCTTGAGCAGACCATCAGCTCCCTACTATCAAATGTGACTGAAAGGGCATTACAAAAAAAAACAAGTGGAATTACTGTTGGATTCAGTTATCATACATACTATAATAAATCAACCAATAAATGTGAAAGGCTGTTACCCCTCCAGCCCTCTTCTCATCATTATTTCCATTACAGAAGTGTTCTGTGCTGGTTTCCATCTATTTGCCTAAATATTTTCTAAGAAAACATTGTGTGGTCTACTGGGTGCCAAATCATTTACGTAATAAGACTAAGGGCACTTGCAGTGTTCCTCATTTTCTAACTTACTGTGAGATCCTTAGCTGTTGACAGAGAAAAATTTTGTTCTTGCCTCCAAGGTCATTGCTGTGACAGGAGCTTGCTATTAATACTGTTGTAGAATCCTTCTGGTGAGTCCTAAAGTTCAAGCATAGGGCTGAGTAAAAAGAAATTCAGGTTTCTTTCACTGTATTTGTCAGATGCTTTCTAGTTTAAGCATGGTCGAGACATCTTCATCTGTGTCTTGGACAAAAAAAAGATCAGAATCCCAGAATCAAGAAGACCTGCAGAAACCACCAGCAAAGTCAGGGGAGAATTGTGCTAGGTACTGTAATTAAATGTCCCTTATGAAATGATCTGGCTCAGGAGCATCATAGATTCAATTCAGTAAGAGGGAAGAAGACACTACAAAGAGTTGGACTGTGTGGTTTGCCTTCAGCAAAATGCAAGTGATTAAATGTCATTCCAGGGTTCATTTTCTGAGAATATCCATTAAACAGCAATGTCATCTCTTAGAATCTTTGCCCTTTCAATTTCTTTTTTTTTTTTTTGTAACTCTTTTGGTTTCAGATTGGAATACACAGATCCTGTGTTTAAGAAAATTTCTTACAGAGAATATGAAGGGGATTTTAAAAAAGAAAAGCCAGCAAATACAATTGCAGGTAAACATGAAGGAAATGTTCTGAGTATTTTTGTTTGTTGCTTGTTTTAAATCCAGTGATAAGCTAAGCAAGGTTGTATTTCTGTGTCCCTTGTTTGCGCATAAACTAAATAAGCACAGAGGATGAGGTCTCCACAGTGCAGGAGGCTTTCAAAGGCCATAGAGAGGCTGGACTCTCAGAGGCTGTGGCTGTCTGCAAATTAATTGCAGTGTACAAAGTTCCTCCCTTTGTTTCCAGCATCTGATGAGACTTCCCATATGCATTTAGATTTTTGTGGCACTGTCACAGTGGTGTCACTATAAATTCACATGGAAAGAGCCCAAGGCCTGAGGCTAAATATGTTTCTGATAGATCAGTGGAAAGGGAAAACAGAAAGGCTGAGTGTGAGAGATGTCCCCTTGCCTTTGTGTCTGTGACTGCTTGCAGACGCTTTAAGTGGATGGAGGCGAGTTCTCATACTTGCGCCATACATAAATATGGTACTTGTGTTCTGGTCCTCAGGCAGAATGCTTATGTAGTCTGTCTGGGTTTCATATTAGCAGATAAAATAATTTCAGATGTTACATGTTCAGATTTAGATTTCAAAGTAAATGTATGTGAGGTTGGTGATATGAAATTGTTTCAAGTTGCTCTGAAAGACCTAGTCTATGACCTAATTCCTTTCAGTTTTGTTTGTTCTCCTGTGTTTTCTGAATCTGCTTCTTTCTAATTTACAAAATAGTTTACAAGAAAAGAACCTAATAAGCCAAAAGTTGTCATAGCAGTTTCAACCAGTGCTTATTTTTGCAACATGGGGAGTAGGGATAAAAGCTCCTCTTGAAACCTTTTGCAGGAAATGCCTCAAGAAATTTGCAACATGGATCTGATTATTTATTTGGATAACATTTTGGGATGGAAAGATCTTTTTGTTCTGTGACTTCTGGCATTGAGATTGCTACTCAGAGAAATGTACTTGAATGCCATTAGACAAACTGTTTAATTAAATTGTATGTGAAGAATAGCTAGAAATTTCTAATGAACCTCAACGTGAATCTTTTGATAATTTTTTTGTATCTGGAAATAACTTCTCACCCTGCCCCCCTCATTTATTATTTCCTGTGATTTCTAAGTGCTAGTTACAAGACATACAATTTATAACATTCCTGACTATGAGCTGGAGGATTTAAATCCCCATATGCCTTTCTATGGGTAAATCTTCATTGTAGTGATATTATATTCTCTGTATTAATTTTGCAACTTGTACTTTGAGAGCTGATATTTCCTAATATCAGGAAGGAGATTTTATCAGGAAGAATATCAGGGGGAGAGAATTCTTTGTTGCACTAAACATATACTGCTTTGTTCATATTTTCCTCTATCTTGAATAACTACAGGACTTCTGGGACCAACTCTGCGTGCTGAGGTGGGAGATACTCTAGTAGTTCACCTTAAAAATATGGCTGACAAGCCAGTCAGTATCCATCCCCAAGGCCTAGTTTACAGCAAAAGTGAAGAAGGTAAATGCTTTTAAAACTCTGTGTTTTGTTCATTTACTTGTAGAGTACTGCATGAAATATTTAGAGAGATCCAGGATATGTGTAACACAAATATGTGTTGATCCTGGATTGAAACTTCATATCCATTGTTAGGGCCTTTCTTGTTCATCAGTGTGTTATTAGATTCTAATAATATAATAATCTAATAATACACTAATAGTATAAGAATCTAATAATGCACTGTCTAGTAATATTAATGTCTAGGAATATTAGTGTCACCTGACATGTGCAGTCTCCTGACCAGCTGCCTGCGTGCTAACACTGTTCCACAGAATTGCAGAGTGGTCGAGGTTGGAAGGTGCTTCTGCAGGTCATCTGGTGCACCCCCATGTGATTGCAAAATATTTTATTTCAGGACATGTAAACTCTTAAATACAGGTCTTAAAACCTTTTCCAAATCCCTTTTAATTGCATACATCAAGGCATTATTGATAAAGGTAGTTAACAGTGCTGATAATGCTGCTGTGATACCCAGCATTTAATGCTCAGCTTTGTGGTGTTTTGCTCCTGAAACCCTCATGAGACGAGCAAAAAGAGATCATAAACTATGGCTAAATTGACAGTAAAATATCTGCATCAGCACAAAGTTGAGTTTGATTGCTCGTGCTTCTTGAATTGCCCTGCTCTGAGGGCACTGAGGCAAAGTTCTGACCTGCAGTTTACAGATTTATTCAAGGCTTTGTTTGCTCTATGGGTACAAAAAGAGGTTTGCAACCCCATCTCATGGAGTTGAACAGAACATCTCATGGGAAGTGATAGGCAGTTCAGTTTGACTTATTAATCAATGGACCTTTTGCACGTAGGATTTTGATTCTCCCCTTTGTCATATTGCAGATCTGTTGGATATGACAGGTACAGATATAATCGATTACTGCTTGTTATCTGGAAATGCAGTGTACAAAAGGCCTAAGGCAGCAAGGCAATGCCAGTCCACGCAGCGGCTTTGTGACAATTAGGAAGGTGACAAAGTGAGCAGCATTCTTCTGCAGGGCATCAGTGGGCAGAGGCTGAAGCTTCATGCCATCCTAAGCCTAGTCAGACTAATGAAGAACCCAACCTTTTCACAGTGATAACAGCTCTAGAAAATCTTTACTCTGTAAGAAACAGGATGGTGGAATAGCTGCTCTCCCCATGGTACTCCCCCAGTGTGAGTGGAATCATGAGTTATCTGTTTGAAGCTGAAGTATCATGTAGACAAGAAACAAAGCTTTTGGAACTGACTGTAGGAGGATATTCCAGCTGTTTTCTTTGCTCTTTGTCTTCGTGCCACCCTACTGACACCCTACTGACTCCCTTCTCGACAGGCTCCCTGTATGGTGACAGAACATCACCTGCAGAAAAACGAGATGATGCTGTACTGCCAGGCCAGGTCTACACATACGTGTGGGATATATCCAAAGAAGTTGGTCCAAGAGAAGCTGACCTTCCTTGTCTTACTTATGCTTATTATTCTCATGTGAACATGGCAATGGATTTTAACTCTGGTCTCATTGGAGCACTGCTTATCTGTAAAAAAGGTAATGAAATGCTTTAAGACTACTATGAGGTAGTACAGTTTCATTTCTTAACAAAGTTAAGGCTGGATGATATGGAGGGAAGATACATTATTTTTTACATCTTTACATTCAGTGTAAAATAAATGGGTTTTAACATCATTCTTTTAGATGGTAAAGGTTTTAAATGCCAGCTTTCATGCAGTTCCATCCTATAATTATAGGATGTGCAGAGAGCGTTATTAAATAGATACATTTGCCTGTACTGGTTGCATTTTCAGTTGCTTAAGTGCTAAATGTATGACCTGAAATTGCTTGTCTTAGAATATGTACTTTTTAAAACTTCATTTGAAATGGTTCAGCCACTTCAGAAAATAAGGCAAGAAATAATAGTTTTCCCCATGCCTTTTAAGGACTGTCTGATCAAGAGCCTGGAGCACTCTCTCATCTGTAACAAGGGCTTAAAATTGCAGAGCAGTGTCTTTTGCTAGTCATTTGAAAATATGGACAAATTTGAACAGATTATAAGTCTTAAAATTGTTTTTGCATGCAATCAGAGACTTCAGATTTTAGCAGTCTGAACCATTGAATTCCATCTCCACTAATGAGAACTGGTGTCTTGTAGGATTTGTAAATAGCTGCTAGATACATACCACTGGTTTGAGGGACATTTGAAACAGTATGCCATCGTGTAAGCTTCTTAAACTTCTTGCTGGTCCCTTTAAATTATAAGTTTTTCCAAGTTACATATCCTTGTTGTAGTGAAAGCGCTGTAGTTATTTGGCTTCATCCTCTTCCTGCAGAGTCAAAAATTTTGTATAGACTGTAAACTGCATGGACTTGGACCTCGAAGCTTTCCTGAAAGTAAACATAAAGCTGGTTTGGTGTGGGGTTGCACAAGAACACTATCTTGACTGATAGATATCCATTTAATTGCAGAACACACCTACTTATGTCACCTCAAAGGAGTGGCATTACTATTAATTATCTTCCTCTTGATTTTTTTTCTTTTGAGGACTGGTGCTTTTAGTATTATCTAGGACTTGTTATTTTCCTAATTTCTTAGGGTTTCTTTCTCTGTGTTTCTGTGATTATATACATTTCATGGTATACTCGTGGAGCTTATCTGGACAATTACTTTGAAATTACTTCCTTCTCAGGCTTCTCAAATTCATGCATATATTGTGGGGTTCAGCTGGATATGAATTTGAATGCATTGGGATGACCACTACCTTTAAGACAATTTGACCATATGTTTCAAGATACAGCAAACAGCTCGCTATGCACATCTTTAAGATTTCTGAACCCAGTTGCTTTGACTGGGCCCTGTGTATGGCAGGTGTGCAATATATCTGTGTGTTTGGTCTGCCTGGTATGGAGGTAATTTTCTTCGCAGCAGCTCATATGGTGCTCTGTTTTGGATTTGTGGCTAGATAACATTGATAATATATCCACCCATGTTAGAGCTATTGCTGAGCAGAGCTTGCACAGTGTCAAGGCTTTCTCTTTTTCCTGCTCAGACATCCCCAGTTGGGGATGGACAAGAGATCCCCCCAGTTGGGGATGGGCGTGGACAAGAGGCTCAGAGGGGACCCATCTGACAGATGAACCAAATTGGCCAAAGGGTTATTTTCTACCATGCAATATCATTCTCCAATAAAAATTGGAGGCAGAGGAAGAAGCAGCCATGTGGGGAGAATGGGGGGTGTGGACTTGTTGACTTCCAGGATGGCTGTTCGTGAGAGACTGGCTGGGCGTCGGTCAGCTTGTGGGAGATGATGAGTGATTTCTTCTGTGTTGCTTCTTTTCTTCCCCTTCTTCTGTCACCTTCGAGCTATCTTTATTGACCCACGAGTTTTTTAATTTTTGTTCTTCCTGTTTTCTTTCCTGCCCTGTTTGGGATGGGAAGGCATTGAAGTGGCTGTGTGTGTGTTTGGCTGCTCCTTGGGGTCAACTCACCACAGCCTGACACATTAAGAGCAGCATAAGCAGTGAAGGTTATAAGAAGTGGACTTTTGAGTTAAAGCACTGCCTGAATGTTCTTTGCATGACAAGTAAATAAATTCCTCTGTGGATTTTAGACTTCTTTTGTGAAAGAAAACAGGACTTTGTAGCCTCTCATAAATAAAAGGGATTGTATTAAAGATTTCTTCCACTGCCTCTTTTCCTAAGAAAAATAATCAACAAGTTCCCAAATTTTTAGTCCCTGTAGTCCAGAGGGACCAGATTATGTATTGAAAGTAGCAAATGGAAGTTTTTGATGTGAGCAATCTACAGGAAGAATCAGTAAAATCACACCAGTTCTGTGTGACATGTCGAGAATGAATTCTGCTTCTTGATAGAAATTGCACCTGTATCACAAAATCAGCTAGACAGTTTCTTGTACCTGATCCATTTCAGCAGTATCTGTTGAAGTCTTTTGTATGTACATGTTTTTTGCTGAATTTTAAGCATTTTAAAGGTGCTGATGACCTCAGTGTATTTCTTGAAAAGGTACTGTTCACTCTGCTGGTGACTCTGCCATCGTTTTTCTCTGTGCCTCACAGTCTCAAAAGGGAGGGCAGCACCTGATTGTGAACAGGAGGTGTTTGGCACTCCCATTCATTAAGGCAATCCCTACAACACATTGCCAGAGTTGTCTGACACGATTCACTGCATAGTGTTTATCTCTTCTGGAATATTACAGACTTTTGATTTTGTGGTTACCCGACCCAAAAGTACTTTCAGAAATAAAATCATGTTATGAGTGTTCTCGAGGCTTTATTTTGGTCAGGCTCTGCCAGTACATGGTAACAGGGGAACAAACTATTAAATATACATGGATGTGAAAACTACTTTACTTATGCTTCAAATATAAACCTCTTGTTTCTCCTTTGTAGGAAGCCTAAATGAGGATGGGTCACAGAAACTTTTTGACAGGGAGTATGTACTGATGTTTGGTGTGTTTGATGAAAACAAGAGTTGGCAAAGATCAGCATCAGTCAAGTACACAATTAATGGTTATACTGATGGAACATTACCAGGTACTGTTCAGGCTTGTGTGAAATGAAATTAACACTGGTGAACACTGAATATTACCTTTATTTGCTTTTCATGCATGTGAATAGGAATGTGGAGAAATGGTAGAAAAAGGCTGTAGCCTTTTTTAGAATGCATCTGTGAGCATCTAAATTCTAGAAGAAAAGCTGTGTTGCTGGAAGGAAATTGTGCCAAATTACTGATAGGAACAGTAAGATTACTTCATAGAAGTATTCTGCTTGAAGAACAGGATTATTAACTCTAAAAAGAAATTAAACTCCCTCAATTTTTTACTCAGCTGATAGGGAGAGAATAATGTGGTAAAGTGAACTGTTTGTTTTATGGCACATAGAACATACTAGGTGAAGAACTTCCTGGAAGTGGAAAGTCAGTTATCGGTAAGTGAGAAGATTAGGAAGGTGGTTATGGGGCTATTTTATTGCTAGTGTTTTTCCCTTGTTCTCCTAAGGAACTACTTTCATATCTCTCTCCCTTCCATTGAGCAAATACAAAAGGCTGTCTCAAATGTTTTTTTTAAGCAAATATTGGTTAGTGTAGTTACTGTCACTAGATACCACATCATTCTTTAGCTTGGATCCTTGCATTGTTCATCTCCTTCCCTGCCCTGCTCCTCCCCTCACCCCCCAAACAAGGACAGATCAGCTTTCCAAAAGAGGGCACTGGTTTTTTTTTCCCTTTGTGCCACCTCACTGTAAGTCAGGTTGTCACTTGCAGGTAAGATGTAAACACCTTTCTTCCACTGACATGGAACATTTTGGTATCTATTCCATTTACAACCTTCTGAAATTTCACCTTGTTGCAAACACTGATGCCAGGAGTCACATTTTTTTTTTTAATGTTTTGAGTGAAGATTCACTTCAGACTTAGTGTGCATAGACAACTTGAATGATTTTCCTGTATTCTGAACCCTATTCTCGTGTCTCTTTCAGATTTAGAGGCTTGTGCTTATGACAACATTACCTGGCACTTGATAGGAATGAGTTCCAAGCCAGAAATTTTCTCCATTCATATCAATGGCCAGTCCATGGAGCAAAGACATCACCGAGTTTCTACCATTAACCTGGTGGGAGGAGCATCAACCACAGTAAACATGACAGTGAGTGAGGAAGGAAGGTGGCTCATATCTTCTCTTGTGCAAAAGCACCTGCAAGGCAAGGAAACATCTATTTATTAGGCACCTGTAGAGTTGTTCTTCTCTTGTTTGTGTCCCAGATAGCTTCTACTGTTTTGCAAAAGTACAGTTAATCTGTTTCAGGGGGTTTTGTAATTTCACTAAGGCGGCACTGGAGAACAGGGCATTTTGTTGAATTTAAAAGGGCATGATGAACTAAAAGACTTGCCTGGAACTTTACTGCTGTGTGCAGGTTACAGAGCAACAGTGAATCAATACTCCAGCATCTTAGTCTCTGAGCTGTTCCGATAAGCACCATTATAAAATGAGTAAGGAATCACCTGTTTCCTGAGAAACTGAGTAATTTCAGCTAAGGGCAACCCAATCTGATGAAAACATTTGCTGTTCATTATCTGAAAGTGGTATTTTGAGTGTTTTAAAATATGAGAGAAATGTCTGTCTTATAAGAGCTGAAAATATGTTTGGGGTAGGGGGGAAGCAGGAGAAAGTAGCTTTCAGGCCCGAAAAGATGGCAGTCAGATGAACAAAGGCTTGATGGCAGCCTTAGCTAAAGGAATGAGAAACACAGTTGGAGTGGTAAGAGCTCATCAGATGGGAAATCACTGTGGTACTGTTTCTTCTCAATTAGCTGGAATGCATGGTTACCTCACTGTAAGAGACTGTGGGGACAAAGAGGTAAAGAAGAGTCATCTCTCCTTTAAAGAACGTCTTATGGTCAAAAACTGGGAATATTTCATTGCTGCAGAAGAAGTTACTTGGGATTACGCCCCAACTATTCCAGCCACCCTTGATAGGTAAAGTAATACTTTGTCAACCTAATATGGAATATTAACATGAAATCACAGGATAATTCAGGTTCTAGAGGGCCTCTTGGCATCCAGTGGCAACACTCTTCTTATCTAATTTAGGTTAGAATTGGGGGTGAAGAACATTAGGTCAGTTTAGGATTTGGGTTTTTTTCAAGCAGTGTAGCTTCTACCAGTTGCTTGAGTACTAATTTTGTATTCTAAACGATATCACTATTCAAGTTTTGATAATCATTTGTCTTTTCCTTTGTTTTTAAGACACTATAAAACACAACACTTGGACAACTTCTCAAATCTCATAGGTAAAAGGTATAAAAAGGCTATTTTTAGGCAATACACTGATGCCACCTTCACAAAGCGTCTGGAAAATCCCCGCCCCAAGGAAACTGGAATCTTGGGCCCTGTTATCAGAGCTCAAATTAATGACAAAGTCAAAGTAAGTAAAAAAAATGCAGATATTATTTATACTATAACATAATTTTTATTGGAGCAGAGATACAAAAGAACTAGTTAGATTTGTGTTGTTTGTCAAAACCAGCTAATGTTATAAATATTTGCCCTATTAAAAGGTATGACCACAAGTGACAGTGTACCTTGCATTTTTTGGCATTCCCTCTATAGTTTCCATGTTTATGCTTTTTTTTACAACGTAAACATGCTTCATTCACACTCTTTGTAAAATATATGTTGATGTTGGTCCAAAACAGGAAAAAAGCTAAACCTGGGTAGACTTCTGGGGGAATTTGTATGTAAGGCCAAACTTCATGAGTTTGGCCTCGTTTATTATTAACCCTGTCATTTAAACCTCTATATAAACCTCTCATTTATTATGTTGATTTTTTTTTTCTGGCTCCTTTAGACAATGATATTCAATTTTCATATGTTCTTTCATGGAGTTATACTATGGAACTACAAAGCATTTGCATTACTAGCTTGTGCTGCTGTCACATCCACTTGTCTTTCTGTTGTCACTTAATGATGCATCACAAATTTCTGTGATCTTTAATTTCCATAATTTCCACTGTAACTCTGTGACTCTGCATTTGAGTTTATCATGTTAAGTTGTCTGGGTTTTTTCTTCTTTTTTTTTTTTCCCCTTGTTTTCAAGAATAGACAGGACATTTTGCCTTTTTCTTACATATCCACTTTGGATCTTGGAACTGGGGACAAGATTTGGTTTTAAATTTGTTTTCTCCCATATTGAAGGTTATGGAGAACTTTAGTCAAAAACTTCGTATTTTCAGAGATAGTGTGCCCAGTAAGTGGAAAAACAAGTGTTCTTTTTAGACCTTCCAGAGACCAGGTGTAAGCAGCTTAACTTCACTTCTAGACTCTGCAAAGTCTAGAAGCAGGGTACTAGCATCATTTAGACTGTGGGTTTATATTATCACACAATATTTAATACATCGCTTTGCCTTTCTGGCACTTTCTGGGCTGAAGCCAGGCAAATTCTACCATAGTGGAAACTTTGTTGCGTGTTCAGACAAGGATTTATTGAATACTAATTTTTTTCTTTTCTTCTATCAATATAGATTGTATTCAAAAATAAGGCCAGTCGACCCTACAGCATTTACTTCCATGGAGTGACACTTTCAAAGAGTGCAGAAGGAGCTGATTATCCTCTGGACCACACAAGTAAAAAATTTGTGAAATATATTTTGCCTATCACTAACTGTTGTGAATGGTTTCGTTGCTTTGAAGGAGGTGCTGTGTCTAGGAATGTGTATGACTGGGAGACCTCAGTTCTGTGCTCTGCCTCTGCTTACCTGTTGTGTTTCCTTATAGAGAGAACAAGGTATTATCTGCAAAGCAGAGACAAATACCCTTTTATTAGCGTCTTAGTTTTCTGTTCTTGTTCGTGATCTTAGAGACAAAATTCATTCAATCATCTCAAGGCAGCTTGAAATGGCCTAACTGCACCTAGAAAGGTGAAGCTTGATATTAAGATCTGGCTCTCAGTTTGTGTCATTACTGTTCTCCTTCTTTATTTTTCCTTAGGCAATGGCACCCAGAGTAGAGGAGTTGAACCAGGGAAGACATACACTTACGAATGGAAAATCTCTAAAACAGACCAACCCACTGCACAGGATGCTCAATGTATTACAAGGCTGTATCATAGTGCTGTAAATATTGAGAGAGATATAGCCTCAGGGCTGATCGGCCCACTGCTGATTTGCAAAAGTGAAGCACTGACGCAGAAGGGTGTGCAGGTAACGTGTTTGGCAACCTCTGAGAGACAGATTTGGCTCACATAGTGGTATTTGATCTACAGTGAATTTGGTTTTGCTTCCCTTAGAGAACTGCTCTGTAGAGAGCAATTAAACCAATAGGTTCCTGAAGAAATCACTCAAAGAAACAGTCCTCTAACTGTCCACAGCAGCAGAGCAATTATATTTTTCTTAGCAAGAGCAGCATATCAGCAAAAGGTCAACCTGTCTGGAAGTCTGTCTCTAGGACTTAATAATAAATTTTCCTGCTGCTACTATATCTTTATCCTCTAAAGACATTCAGATCAGACCTAGTCCCTTTCTGTAATAGATATAATTCAGCAGCATCTGACAATGTCAGGCATCAATTAATCCATAACAACCCAAACAGCATGGGAGAGTGACTTTCTTTGCCATTCATCAAAATCTGGCTTGGCAAAGACTTCAGCACCACTTGGGAGAAAAAAAAAAAGATGCCAAAAGCGTATGTTCAGGTCAAGTCAGAAGTCTGGTCCTCTTACAGAGAAGCCAGTTGTAAACCATCTGTGTATCAGCAGTGCAAGTGCTTTGCTCAGTGCTCCACCACAGGTTGGTTGCAGTAGTAGCACTGAAATTTGGACGCCCTGCTCCTTTTCCCTCAGCCCTTGGATCACACCACAACTCTGGTGAAGCTTACACTGCTCCCATAGTAAGTAAGGAAGATTGTAGTATTGAGTCCTTAATACATGTGTCTGCTCATAAAATGTAACTGCTGCGTTGATTGTCTTTCAGAAAAAGGCAGATGGAGAGCAGCAGGCAATGTTTGCTGTGTTCGATGAAAATAAGAGCTGGTACCTAGAGGATAACATCAAGGAATACTGCAGCAACCCAGCCAGTGTTAAAAGGGATGATCCCAAGTTCTATAACTCAAACGTAATGCACAGTGAGTGGGATATCAAGATGAATAATATGAAAGCTTATGTGAATCTGAGCGTTCAGTGATTGCTTGTATTTAGAAGTATGTGTAATCAGGGAATTCTCTAGAGGGTCAGGGGACTTCTAACCAAGCCAGGTGTCACTGTACAGAAATATGCAATATTGTAGAATTATTAAGGTTGGAAAAGATCTCCCAGATAATCAACTCAAGTCCAACCTTTGACCTAATACTCCCATGCCCACAAAACCATACTAAAGAGTGCAACATCCACTTGTTTTTTGAACACTTCCAGGGATGGTGATTCTACCACTTCCCTGGGGAGCCTGTTCCAATTGTTAAGCACTCTTTCAGTGAAGAAATTTTTCTGAATATCCAACCTGAACCTCCCCTGGTGCAACTTGAGGCCATTTGCCCTTGCCCTATCACTTGTTGTCTGTGAGAAGAGGCCAACTCCCACCTTGCCACTAGGGACCTGGCTTGCTCTGGACCCTGAAGCAAAGGCAAGGGTTAATTAAACTTCAATGCAACACCCTCTTGCCTTAGAGTTACTATTTCCAGAGATGGAATCTCCATCAAGGCTACTGTGATTTCACCCTTGTGCCAGTCTCTTTCCAGTGAGTCCAGTTTGGTGGACTGACATCAAAGAATGGGAGGTTTTAAAAGTCTTACTCTGAAAATATTGAGACCACTTTTACTTTGCTTTTCTTTTAGCAATAAATGGCTATGTGTCTGACAGCAGTGAAATCCTTGGATTTTGCCAAGATACTGTGGTTCAGTGGCACTTTTCCAGTGTTGGCACTCATGATGAGATTGTCTCTGTTCGCCTTTCTGGACACTCTTTCCTGCATCGAGGGAAATATGAAGATACACTGAACCTTTTCCCGATGAGTGGAGAATCAGTCACAGTGGAAATGGACAATGGTGGTAAGTGGTAGAACTACAGTGTTTGACAGCTCTTCTCAGATATTATTTAGTCTCCAAACTGTAAGGACATACCTAAGTAGGAAAGAAAACTTTTCAGATGAACCCAGTGCTGAAAAATGTTGAATCACTCCCCAGTGCAATTGATGTATAGGGAGTTTTGTTGGCTACACAGACTTAGCACACAGCATAATTGTATGCTGTACTGAGGCTCTTTTTGTTGGTCACCTTGTAGTTTGGTTTTTTCCACTTCACAATTAGTATTGGACTTCTAATGATAATTTTAAGGCAATCCTAAGAATTCTTCGAAGCGATCCAATATCAACTGCACTGTACAATTCCCAGTTTTGCCACATACTTGTGCATCCTGAGCAGGCTAAAATGGGCCTGAACTGTCAAATTATGCTAGTCATTACTGGACAAAATAGCTACACCTCACCTTAGGCTTGTGATCATTTAGCAGCAGTAAAGTCTGCCTGACTGAACTGGATCACTGGTCTGTCAGATACATCTCAATGTCTAGCTAGGATTAACAGCATATCTTGAAAAGGACATGCTAGAATGCATGTAGTACACACTTCAGGAATTACCTCCAAAAGGACAGAGACTCTTCATCACTGAAGTTTGTGAGATTTTAGTGATCATCTAAAATCCCACAAGGTTTAGGTATCCTTATCCCATTTAAAATACCAATTTTTTGGTGTATTTTAGCTATTTAAATAATAAATTCTCTATGTTCTCAAAGCTTGTTTTTGGCGATCGCACAGCATCAAGACCTTATAACTTAAAAATGTACGGTATCTTAAGTGGTTTTTATTGTTTAAGACTCAGGAATCATTAAAACTCCATTAGAATTCATGGAAAACTCCCCAGTAATAAAGTTGTACTTTGCTTGATTTTGTTATGTGATCTATTCTTTTCATCTAGGACATGTTTTCTTTGATAAATTTGCTGTTTTTAGAAAACAGGAAAATTATGCAAGTCACTTTAAACTCTGATAAATAGAGGAAGAATTTTATGTGATCTCTTGAATAAAAAAGACTGTTTTACTCAAGGTCTCTTATTTCTGTCTATTCTGTCATTTCCACTAATTCCAAAAGCAAATGGTATCAAGCAAAGAACTTTTTTTGATGTTGTTTAGGGAAACAGATTGTATTTTCTTCTCTGCAGATACTAGTTTCAAATAGAGAACTTAACTTCTGACTAGATTTTGGAGGAATTATAAAACCTTTAAGTTAATCTAAGATGCCTCACTTGGCAGCTTAATGTTTTGTGTCAGATTGGAAATTCAAATTACTTTATTTTTATTATACTTATTAAAGATTATCCTTTATGCATTCGAAAGCATTTAAAACACTGTGTCAAATGCTTTACAGCATTGCCTCAGAATGTATTTGTTCTGCTTAGAATGTTCTATCTGTGTGGCAGTGCATACAACACTAAGGACAGGATAAAATTGAAAGTTTATCTCAAGAGGCCCAATCTCAGATGCTGATCTAAACATAGGATCCTTTATTTTATTTCTTTCTTTTCATATCCATCTCTTTCACGGGTTATGTTTGGACTCAGGTCCTGTGTACAGCCTAATCTGTGGAAAAGAGTTCCATCTCTTAGATGTATGTATTTATTTATATGTGCTCTTATTTATTTACATTTATTAATTATTTTTCATTGCAATGAGAGCTCATGAAAATCCCAAATGAAGATTAACATTCTGCTATAGTAGGTGCTGTAGAAACAAACATCACAACTTGCCTTGGCCACTTACATGATGGACAATGTCCGCTCTCATAGCACTTTTATTTCCATTGCAGGTACTTGGCTTTTAGCATCTTGGGGTACCCCAGAGATGACTTATGGCATGCGGCTGAGGTTCAGAGATGCCAGGTGTGAATATGAGGAAGATTACACGTTTGATTTTGTGGATTTCACTCACATCAGGACTGAAAAAAAGGCTGTTTCTGCCTCTCTTGAGGAAGAGGTGCAAGAAGAAGAGGAAGATCCAGAGGACTCAGATTATCAGGCATTTCTGGCTTCTCTTTACTCCATCAGAAGCTCAAGGAAGGCAGCAGATGATGAAGAAAAAGAAAACCTTACAGCACTAGCCTGGGATCAGTATGAAGGCACTGATGCCATGAGTTCTGAGGTGGCAGCTGGCTCTGGTCTGACAGCTATAAATAGCAGTGAATCAACAAACAACTCTAAATTCTTAGAAACTCATATCACTCCCCTTCCCCTAATCAAGACCGAAACATTCCAGTCAAATCACACATCAATCACAGCAGAAGAGGCTTTATTTTTAGCTACCACAAGTGATGGAAAGGCTGACTTGGTATCTGAGAATAGAAGCCAAAGCAATTATGAAATAGCTCATGGTAACACGTCTGCAGGTGAACACTTGCTGAGCAATGGGGAAGACCCAATGAATGTTGCAGAAGAGCTGCCAGCTGGTGGAAAAGACAGTAAATTATTTTCAGAAGAACATCAAGTGGAAACCACAGGAAATTATAACATTACCAGGAAAAGGCGAAGCTCCTTGGCCATGAAGTTTTACTCTGTCCAAAAGATGAATGCCCTTCTAAATCATGTACGAAATAAAAATGTCTCATTTTCTGACAAGACTAGTGCACCTCCTTCTGTGCATCACACAGAGAACACATCCGATATAGCTGTGGTGGGAACTGCCCAGCTTCTGAATGATTATGATGATGAACTGGAAGAGGAGGAAAACAAGATGGAAAATGCCGTGCGTGCAATTAACTTGACACTTGCTTTGGACCTCATAGCAGGAGATGGGTCTAATTCATCCAGACTTTATGAACCCAGGATATCCAAAGATCAACTAGCAGATGCTATATCTTTAGATCATACTTTAGGTGATACAAACCCTAATTCCAGTCCTGCAGTAGTGAAGAACTTACTAGAAGCATCATTGCCCAGAGCAGGGAAATATTCATCTAAAATGACTAGTGAGGAATGGAATTTGGTGTCTGCAAAGAAGAATCTGGGAGAAGAGGCAAATTTAGATAAATCTCTTGGCAATAAGTTAAGTCATCATGGCAGAAATGGTACAGCATTCATAAATAAGGAGGATATGAAGAAGTATCAAGGGTTCTCACATCTAGTGGGGGAAAACCAGAAAGGGACCCACATCCACCCAACTCAGAAAGGAAAGGAGGGAAACAAGAATGATACTTTAAGTACATCTGGAACCTTCATCAAGATCCGAAGGAAAAAGAAGGAAGATCCAGAAATGACCCACTCTCTGGGCCCAAGGAGTAAAAACTCCCAAAGAATCACCAATGCTTTGGCAGGGTTTGGCCGTGTGGTGGTTCCAGCCGAGACCAACCACACGGCACTGCCCTGCTGCACTAACAGCACAGGGGCACCCAGTGAGGCCGACCGTGCAATGGATCTGAGCAGAGCCAGGCACAGAGAGCTGCAGAATTACACACTCACCCCGCGGCAGCTTAGGCCGTCCATCACAATTGGGATTCCCCAAGAAAATGGAGACTACGAGATTCTCCCGGGAGAATTTGACAGGGAGGAAACGTCAGGTGTTGAATACGTGTACCATTACGTGAATGTGGATGACCCGTACCTGACAGACCCCAAGGTGAATATCAACGAGCGACGTAACCCAGAGAACATTGCTGAACATTACCTGCGCAGCAGAGGGAATGAGAGGAGATACTATATTGCAGCTGAAGAGGTCTGCTGGAACTATGCAGGATATAAAAGGTTTGGCTAAGTCGCTTCTTTTCATTTTGCACACCATCCTGACACACACTAGCAGAATGTTGATTGATTCACATGCTGATAAAAGCATCTGTAACGTGCCATGTGATTTCCAGCATTTCAGTGGCAGTACCTTAAGAGTTTTCCATGGGAGGCTTGGGCCCCCTAGAAATGTGATAGAGATTATTATAATCAAGACCAACATAGCTAAGAACTCTTCTTCTATTGTTTGTTTGGTTGGTTTGTTTTTTTGTTTTCTTAACCCCCTTTTGTAGACTCATTAGAACCACTCTTTAATACAGAAGTTAAAAAATTCACTGTAAGAGGGAAACTTGCAGTTAGTTTTGTTATACTTGAATGACCTGTTTTAGTTCCAACTCAAATTCTTGGTACCTATGCTAGAGATAGGACAGAGACCTCCTTGAGCAAAGTCTTTCCAGGAATTTAACAGACTAACTGATGTGATACAGACAGGATGAGCTTACAGGCAGGATGAATCCCAGTTTCTAGCACTAGCAAGAAAAGGTTCTGGTGTCTCAGTTCTCTGTTGTAAAATGGGATAAAGCACTTTCCAAATTCTCGAGGCTGCAGTATTGAAAAGTATATGAAAGCTGCAAAGTGATTTAACCACCGAGGAGTATAATTAAAAACAAAGCTGAGTGAATTCTTGCGCTGTTGTTCCTGCTATTTAGAGAGATCAGAAGGTGACTGGATCACAAACCCTATTGTTGAGGGGTCTTATATTTTGAGAGGGAAGACTGACTAGTATGCCACAGCAAAGAATATATGTGAAAAATACTTAAGAAAAACACTGTACTAAAAATTTACTATCTTAATTATTACAAGCTAGAATCAGTGCTCAACCTACAAAGCAGAGAATTCCTTGCCACTTTTCAACAAAAACCTAAACTTTGTAGCCCTTGAAATTAATAAGACCAAGACTGCCAAAACTTTGGATTTTTATCAAAAGCAGATAAAACAGGAGGAAGAAGATTTTCATTATGCAAAATTAATCTCCAAACATATATTATTTTTCAAATTTAATTTCCATTTTATTTGACTAATATTTTCCCTCCACTTTTCTGCTTCATCTCAGTCTGTATAAATGGCACTTGCAAAAATATGACAGACAGTTTCTTTGGGCACTTGCAAACTAAGGAAAATGTTATCTTAGAACTCTGCATAGATCTCTCCAGTGAGGTTCACAGTGAGTGTGAGGTGCATGGTTCCAGTGAATTTAGCAGAGCCCATGGCATATATTGTCTCAGTATGTTGAAGAGAAGGTGCATCTGTGAGGCAGTAGGGTATAGGTGTTATGCTCCCTACACTGAGCTAAGCTCTCATTCATATTAAGGCTCTTGGTATAAGAGAAAAATAGAGCTCGGGTGGATTTTCAGAGACCAGTTGTAGTCTTTCAGTGGTAGCTGACCAAATTGTTGAAGGATCTCATACAACTGTAGAGCTAGAATTGCTTAAACGTTGCAAGTCATGATTTGCAGAATCATCTGACACCTTCCAACCTTTAACCCAGCACTGCCAAGTCCACCACTAAACCATGTCCATAAGCGCCACATCTGCATGTGTTTTAAATACCTCCAGGGCCAGTGACTCAACCACTTTCTGGGCAGCCTGTTCCAGGGCTCAAAATTTTACTTTTTGATAAAATTTTCCTAATATCCAATCTAAACCTCCCCTGGCACAGCTCGAGGCCATTTGAGTGCTTATTCTTTATATTCTAAAATGTTCCTACATATTAGTTCTCAGGTTTCATCAAAGCTATTATTTCAGTTTCACTGTGTGGATTTTTAATTGGGCATTTCCTTTCAGTCCACTGATGAGTGACAAAACCTGCAAAGATGGCAGCAGATATAAGGTGATTTTCCAAAGCTATACAGACAGTACGTTTACGACTCTTCAGGATGAAGATGAATACACAGAACACCTTGGCATCCTGGGGCCAGTTATCCGAGCTGAAGTGGACGATGTTATCCTAGTAAGTCCATGTTTTCAATGTGTGTGCAGGATAAGATTCTTATAAGAGAGTTAAAACAGATCTAAAAAAACCACAGATTTTTAAAAGATGATGATGGGGAAACAGTTTTCAAAGCTAGAAATTGCACTGTGGACATGCAAGCACTCTGATGTGTTTCTTTGAAATACATCCTTTTTTTCATCTATCCACAGTAAATTAAATTCTGGTTTTCTTTCTAATGTTTCCCACCATTAAATACTGGCTTATCAGTCAAATGTAAAATGAGATTTAGGTTTAATGTTAATGAAAAATGAGTTTTCTATACTCAGATTGCACTAAAAATACTACTTTTTATATGTAAAGGGAGCTTCTTAATTTTTTTAAAGAACTTAGTAAATTTGCGTTCAAGATTAATATATACTTTTTGAAAAAAATATATAATTTTGTCTAAAAGACTTTGGTGTAAATGGGTTGGATAGTTCAAGCAACAAGGATGAGAGGAACTGTATTCCTGGTGATACAGTGATATACTTGCATTAGGAAGCGCATTGCTATAAAAAGTCCCTTCTCTGCTTCTTCATCCAGTCTTCCAACACACAGGGATGGACTTAGGGAGAGTAGATCTCACTGCTTTCTGCCTATTTCAGTAGGAGTCTTGTGCAGCAGGAGCACACTGAGCTACATTTAAAACATGAGTAAGTGAAGAAAAAGGCTTTTATAGCTTGCGAGTGTCATTCTCTGAGGAGAGGTAAATGTGTAATCTGCCCACCCTGGTGCTTCTCTGGGACAAGTGTGAGGCACTGATTTCAGTGAGAATGATACATACAGAGCCTAGAGTTAGTTTGGTGCCTTTCTTTAGTACAATTTCAACAAAGCATGAGAGGTATGAACTCCCCGCCTCCCTGCTTGCAGTAACAAAACAGTTTTCCAGGTATGAGGGGCAGCAGTAAAATTCCCAGGAGCCTAGACTCAGTGGAAGACAGGGAGCTAGATTTGGCACTTTTCATTATCTACCTACATCGAGATGGTGACTCAGCATGGAAATGTCAGAAGCTATCCCTGCCAGCTTTTCCATGTACAACATAGCCTGTAACCATTTTACAGGTCTTGACCCTGATTTGAGGCCACAGGAATGTATTTTTTGGGGACTTTGGTTCAGGCCTGAATTTGTTGAATTGTATGTTTGTTTGGGGTTTTTTTTAGGTTCATTTTAAGAATCTGGCATCCAGACCATATTCCCTCCATGCTCATGGACTCCTCTATGAAAAGTCCTCCGAGGGAAGCATTTATGATGATGAATCTACTGCTTGGTTTAAGGAAGATGATGAAATCCAGCCAAATAACAGCTACATATATGTATGGTATGCAAACAGGCGATCGGGACCTGTGCAGTCAGGAGCAGCTTGTCGGTCATGGATCTACTACTCGGATTTAAATCTGGTAGGGAAATCAAAATGGAAGTGGTAGTGTTGTTGGGGTTGATCACAGAATAACAGAAGCATTTGTGTTGGAAGGGATCACAAGAGATATCTAGTCCACTCCCACAACTCAAGCAGGGTGGGTTACAGTAACTTGTCCAGGATTGTGTCCAGTTGGGTTTTGAATATCTCCAGATGATGTTACTGTATGGCTGTAGAAATGCAAGCTGCAGAACACATTTTTGTATGGCCATACTTTCTTTTGGGCTCAATGTTCCCATCTGACATTTAATCTCCTACACTAAGTTAAAACAGTGCATAAACTGTTGAAGAATTCAAATTGGGGAACTCTGGTAGACTGAGCTGGGGACAGAAAAAATACAAGGCAACAGCGATTCTGGAGCCTGCTTTAGATTTTTAGGGTCTGATGCAATCCTGCAGAATGCTATGGGATTTTTTACATCTTTTGGGAAATCCACTTCTACATCTAATGTGGGTGTATTACCTTCTAGGAGAAAGATATTCACTCCGGTTTGATTGGGCCAATACTAATCTGTCAAAAAGGAACCTTCAGCAAATCAAACAGCAGCAGGACATCTACCCGAGACTTTTTCTTGCTTTTTATGGTCTTTGACGAAGAGAAAAGCTGGTACTTCGACAAACAGTCTAGAAGGCCCTGTAGTGAGAAGACACAAGGAATGCAGCAATGCCACAAATTTTACGGTACTTATTTAATTTTGCCTGTTATTCAGTTTATTGAGGTAGAGAGAAAGATGTTTGAGGAAGGTATCTCAGCTCTCAATCCTCTGCAACGTGCGTTAATTCTACACATTAATTATGTGAATGGTTTTTTGTCATTATCCACTTTACCCATAATCGTCAGGGTTAGCAATGTAAAGGTTAGCAATGACTGGAAATTTTCTATTAAAATGAAGAAAGAACATATTAGACTGAAACTTTCAGTAGGAAGCGTCTCTCTTGCACTCACATACATCTACTCCCTATATTAAAATAAAAAAAAAAAAAATCAAAAAAGCCTCCTCTTTTTAGAAGCTAATACCCTGGCAACATTTTGCTAGAAATTTAAAAGTATTGTAATAATTTGACAAATTGGCTAGTTCTATTGAGGAACTTGAAGCAGCTGTAGAACAGCCCTTAATATACCTCTCTGTGGCTACAGAGATTTTAGTGCTGTAGACTTAAGTGAGTGGTTGAATGTTCAAAGGTCACACTTTTTCCTCTGTGAAATAATTGGTCAGTAGTGAAACTCTGTGTTTCTGTCTTTGAAAAGCTGATGCTTGAGTTCTATCAGCGATCATGTTTGAAAAGGATATGTTGAGAAGTGGAATCTGCCTTTTGAAAATGTGGTCTGTAAAATCAGTTATTAATCAAAGGTGTCGGTTGTATCTGTATGCCTGTAGAAGCTGGAGAACGTGTTTTGGAAAATTGTCCTTTGTTTTGGGCCTGATATTCCCATTTACATTTGACATTTAATTCTCCTTGTGGTTGCCATGTGTTGCTAGCAAACTGTGCTCAAATCCTCTGGTGAGGTTACTGGATCTTCTGAATTTATATACATAGACTGTAAAGTGTGTTGCACTTTGAACTGGAAAAAAGATGTTGTTCTTCGCAAATGCATTACTTCATTAAATATTTTACTAATTTTAATAATCTTAATAATTCCATTCTAGCACTTTGAGACCTGTTTTGTGAGCAGTTTTCCTTACTAACTATTTTTTTTTCCAGCCATTAATGGGATTACCTACAGTTTGCAAGGCTTGAGGATGTATGAAGGTGAACCAGTCCGATGGCATTTGCTGAACATGGGTGGGCCAAAAGACATTCATGTTGTTCATTTTCATGGTCAGACCTTCATAGAACAGGGAGAGCCAGAGCATCAGCTTGGTACATACACGCTCCTTCCAGGTAAGTATCAGAGCAGAGCAGGTTCTGAGGAGTGACCAGGGCAGTCTCTCCTCATCGTACCAATGTCAAGGTCTCCTTACAGTGAGAGCTTTTTTTGTAATATCAAGGTGTGTGATACAGAACAGAAAGAACAAATGTGAGCCCTAGGAGAATTCTTATGTCCAGGGAGAAAGGAAATAGGCTGAAAGTATTCATTAGGTTACAGGATGTATTCCTTTGCCCCATCACTGTCAGCAGTGCGAGTCTGCAATAACAGCACTTATGAAGCCTGTATTTCCAGCTACGAGAGGTTTAAAAAAAAAAAAAAAAAGGACAATAAGGAAATAAAAAAAATGGGATTGGAGTAATACGAGTTTGATTTGGTGAACATTTGGTAGTTTATTCACAATTTATTTCATTCTTTTTAAGGGGGTGCTTTTCATTATGAAATCTACATATTTTGTTTAAATGGGAACATGAATTGTCATGCCTGCAGTCACTAGGAATATAGGAAAAGCAATGAAGGCAGGTACTGTGCTTCCTAAAAATTTTAGCAAGCAGCTGAAACAGTATCTGCTTCCTGCTCAGTCCTTGGCACTCCTGTGTCATGCAGAAGTGAGGGGAGAGCCCATAGTTCTGATTCTCCCACATCTACTTTTGGCTTCTTTTCATCTACCCTTTACGTCACTTGAACAACCCACTGGGGCAGCAGGAATGAGAACTATAACAAGCACCACAGAATCAGCATCTCTGCATTATGTAATAAACCTGATAGCACTGTTTGTTACACAGCTCAGCACTGTAGTTAGCGGGCAGATATCTGTTGTTACATACAGACATCCAAGGTTTCGTACTTTGCACCAGCAGCAAAGGTTGGGTTTTAATCTGACTGTTTAATTCTATTCTCCGTCCCCAGCTAGAACTTCCTTGCTAAGAAAAAGAAATCATTGGGATGGTGGTAGTTTTTGCAATGTGTATTTAAATTTTCTAAATTAAATCATAGGACGGTCTTTGGTTTAACATTCAGTCTCGCTTACATCAACCTTGTAATATAATGTTTCTGATACATTTCTCTTCCTTTTTTTTCCAAGGTTCATTTAGAACAATTGAAATGAAGCCACAGAGGCCTGGCTGGTGGCTTTTAGACACTGAAGTGGGGGAATACCAGCAAGCAGGAATGCAGGCATCCTATTTGGTTATAGAGAAAGGTACTGAATTAAGGTGGTTTTTGGCTGGAGGAGTCAAGTTATGAAGTCTTCTCTACCCTTTCAGGATCACTGAAAATAAATTTGGGAGACTGTTCTGCAAAAAAACATAGAAGATTGTCTGTGCATTCAGAGAGGGGGTGGAGTGGTTACTGTAAATTTCTTCTCAATGAAAAAATTTTTAGCTTCTTGCAATACTAGCTTTGAATTATTTAGCATGCTACCTTACTCCCTTAGTGTACTGGCTTTGAATTCAATGTTTCCCCACAGTGACCAGTGGATTAATCTCTTGAGAGAAATTACCTTAACCTGGACTTCTGTGGGAAGGGAGTGGTGTCATAGTATTACTAAGAATTGTTCTGAGTGATGTTGTCTTTGATTTCACCGGAATATATACTGGAATATCACTCATTTTCTTTAACAACAAACTTATTATGCTCTCTTTAGAGTGCAGGATTCCAATGGGTCTGGCAAGTGGAGTCATACTTGATTCACAAATCGAAGCTTCAGATCATATAGGTGAGTTAATACTTGAAAAGGTCCTTGCACACTCCTAAATATCCCTAGAAAAGTGTAGTTCCATATTCTTTCAGCATCTCACGGTATTTCTTACAAGATCAGTTCAGCAGTGAATCAGCTATCAGGATAAAAATCTCTCCAGTGCTGCAAGCAGAGGCCGTGAGCTGTATTAGATGGGCATCATCATCGTGTTTTAACAGTGTCTCAGGTCTGCTGTCAGTATCACAAGCTTGAGGCTCCTGTGGGGTCCCTGCTTGAAAATGAACACCAAGCATTCAAAAAGCTTTTGAGATTTGCATGTGGGATGAGATGTGAAAGGACTAGTATATCTGTTCTGAAAGATTTGGGAACCCTGGCATCCAGAGCAATCAACAGAGTCTTTAATTCATCAAGTTTATCCATGGTATAAAAGTGGGATCATTCCAGAAGTTGCTGGAATTTTACACCGACAGTGTCAAATCAGGATGTGCAGGTTACGCACATGTGTAGGAACACACATCCTTTCCCTTGAAATAACAAATAAACTATTTACTTTGTAAAAGTTAATTTTCTGTGGCTTTGGTTCTCTTTCTTTGTTTCCTGACAAAGTATTAGGTAGGCTTGAAAGCTGTTTTGTCTATATATTCTGTACCAGTTGTTAACATGGAAACCTTGTTATGCAGAGGGGTGCTGTCTTCCGTGAATGTGGAGCACATTTTGTGTCTGATCCTGCTGGCAGCCAAAACTTGTTTAGCAAACTCTAGACCCTGGTTCCAAATCAGCAGACAGTATATTGCATAAAAAGCTGTTATTTTAAAAGTCATTCTGCCAACTATAAAGTTTTGCATGGTAATAGCTGACTTTCAGTGGCTGACCATGTCCAAATTATCCTAGATTATGGTTTGAATCTCTTGATGATGGGTTGGGGTTTTTTCCCCTGAAGACAGATTGGGGCTTAAAAATGAAGCACTCAAGATCAGTAGCTAGTTACAGCCTTCTTTTTCTTCAGTGCCTCTTAAATTTCTTACTTTATTCATATTTTCGTTCTAGACTATTGGGAACCTAAGTTAGCCCGATTAGACAATTCTGGAACATACAATGCTTGGAGTACTGTAATGAATGAAGAGAAACTCTCTTGGATCCAGGTATGATTTGATACAACATGTGCTTGACCATCACTGAGCTATGATTTTCCAAGAGTTTATTTTAGAAGTTCATGCTGCTCTTGTTGTTAGTGTTGGGGAAAACTGAGAAGGTGTAGCAAGTGGTGCTATGGTGATGTCATAACTGTCCATGTTAAGGGGAGAAGGTTGGGAGATCTGATGTAGAAGTGGAAATAACATTGGGAGGAGAAGGAATTGGATAGAGGGCCATGGTAGTGAGGAGCTGAGGTTACTGCAGTGAACCGTGGAGACATGTCCCAAAGAATGAGTTTCACTGCTGATAGGAACATCTTGCTGATTTGGTTTTATGTGCTAAGTGCTTGGATATGATATCAGCTGGAATGGTGGCTTTTCAGCCCTTCAGAATGTCGTATGCCTTTTTGCAGCCTGCACATCCAAAAACTAGAGGTGGCTTATGGAAGTGTGAACCTCTAATTTCTCTGTGCTCTTTTTTGCCTATCTGTAAAATGGGATTAATGGAGTTCTGCCTACCACAGACATGCAGAAAATTTTGAGGTGCCTTTGTGGTGCTGTGCTGAACCCTGTAAAATGGCCTCTGAAATTAAATGCGCACATGAATAAATACACAAAAATGAAATGAGAGTGAGACAGCATTAACTTGTACTCTGGCATCTGGTTATTGCTCCTTTTGAGAATGTTAGTGTTGTGGGTGTTAAAAGGCAGGGCTCAAAGCTATTGTGTAAATGTCAAAGAATGATACGGATTTTGCTGGGCATTATTGACTTTATAAATGCTGTGTACTGTTCCTAGGTGGACTTTCAAAGACAAGTGTTGTTAACTGGGATACAGACGCAGGGAGCCAAGCAGTTTTTGAAGTCCTTGTACATCCAGAAGTTTTTTCTTGTTTATAGCAAAGACAAACGGACGTGGAACACCTTCAAAGGAGACAGCTCACCAGTACAAAAGGTCTGTCTGTGCCATAGGGGCTGGAACAACCTTGTGGCATCACTGGATGATGTAGTGAGATGACAGTTTTGTTTTATGTCAAAAGAGAGTGGAAAAAATTATGACCTTCAGAGACTTACTAATGCAGCTTGGGGCCCCAAAGGGCATTTACTAAAGTAATAAAATTCAGACCAGAACACAAATTGTTAGGTGAGGAACCACCTAGACTGGGGTTTGGATTGGCCCTGACACCTTGACTGTATAGAGTCTGGCTTTCTCACAAGCATCTCTCCCTCCTTTTATTTCCTAAGCCTATGTCAGGATTTTAAGGCTGGAAGCTGAACTAAAAATCAAGCCCTACCTCATTTAGGATTAGATCCTTCTTCTTGTCCCTCCCTTTCTGCTGTCCCAACAGTTGAATGCTGAGCTGTCTGAATTGCCTGCAGAAGACCAAGCATGATTGTACCCTGAAAGAGGTTCATCTTATGCCTAGCTGCTCCAGCACTACCTATTACCAGCTCCCTTCAGTTTACCCTAAGGTTTCTATGGTACAACTCCCAAACTGAAAACCTCTTGCCTTTTACCTCTCCTTTTGTCTCTTTGCTCGTGTCGTCTTACAGACTTAAATAGAAATGAGTTGTTTATTTGAACTGAGGCCTTTAGATGCTTCCAAATATGCTAACATGGGATCATGAGATATTTCAAGTTGTCCTGCAGCACAGAGTGATCCACCACTGTGCATGGGGCTAATGGCATAAAAGAAACTATATTTATAGCAGAGCAGGCTTTCAGCATCCAAGCTTGTGTTTGGATTAAATTAACTATATGTGGATTTTTTTTTTTAACAGATTTTTGACGGTAATTCCAATGCCTATGAGGTAAAAGAGAACATCATTGATCCCCCTATTATTGCCAGGTACATCAGACTCTACCCCACTGAGGTCTACAACAGGCCTACTCTTCGCATGGAGCTTCTGGGCTGTGAAATAGATGGTAAGAATGAGTCACGTGCTGGTGCTTCCATTCTGACAAATATTTTACCTAATAGTTTAAATGAAGCTAAATCTGTGGGGCCTCTCAATTCCAACATTGTTGCTTAGGTTGTGGTTACTTGGATGTTCTGGGGATAACATGCTGCTTCTCTCAACAGGTTGCTCTTTGCCACTTGGAATGGAAAATGGAGAGATCAAGAATTCCCAGATAACAGCCTCGTCTGCTAAGACATCCTGGTTTAACACATGGGACCCTTCACTTGCTCGTCTCAATCAGAAAGGAAAGATGAATGCCTGGCGAGCCAAGGTAACAAGTGAAAAGCAGGGATGGCAACAGGACAGGTAGTTGATAAATTTGTGCTGCTGTGTGACCATTGCACCTACTGCTCACTGTGTTCAGTGCCAAGAGTGACAGGGTTACTTCACGGCCATCCTTTGGGAAGAAGCCCAGTCACCTCTTCCAGTAGAAAACTTGTTGAACTTCTGGCAGCAACACTGAAATAATATTTTGAGAGATGGATGGTGTGCTCTGGGCCACAAGCTTCAGCATTTCCCTGCAGGAAAACCCCTTTAATGTCAGGAGATGAGTGCAACTTGAATATTTGTTCCAAAGGGTTTAAAAAACCCCTTCCTGGGGTTGTCTTATAAGCAATACAGTTTAGTGGATCTGGGGTTGGATGACCTTCAGCAAGGCATGTGAGCTTCTGTGCCTTCGAAACGGAGCTGCATTTCTTCACAAAGCACCTTGAAATTTGCTGGAAACTGCTGTTCTGTATAAGCATTTGGTATTAGTATTATGTATAACATTTTAATGCTGGAGGTAAATCTGTGTTGTTTTTTGTTATGTATTGGAAATTAATGTGGAAATCTTAAGACTGCAAATATACCACCTGCAGTGATGAAGTCAGTTGTATGGTTCACCAAGAATGCTTGTGACTTGCCTCAGCTTTACTCTTCTGCACTTCTCTGATACAGTTTTGATGCACTTTGATGCAGTTTTAACTATTTTTAAACAAGATTTGTCACTTAAGCAAATACAGGCATAGATGTGTTTGCTAATATACAGACTTTTTTATCAATTGCAGTTGAACAACAACCAACAGTGGCTGCAAATTGATCTCCTCACTGTTAAGAAGATAACTGCTATTGCCACCCAGGGGGTCACATCCATGTCTACTGAAAACTTTGTGAAAACCTATGTTATCCTATACAGCGACGAAGGCTCAGACTGGAAATCCTACGCAGAAGATTCAAGCTCAGTGGCAAAGGTATCTTTCTCAGCTCAGGCAGCTTTATCACTATGTGGGTTTAGATGCTGAACAATGTCAAGGCTCAAAGCCAGAATGCCCAGACAAACTGATATTCTCACAGGACTTTATCTGTAGTAACCCCAGCTCCCTGGCATTGTAATGTCACAATATCCATCTGATTTTAGTCATTGTAATTAACAATAGTAGAAGGAAAGGATGCCATATCTGTAGAGAAGGCAGTCAACTTGTTAAAAGGAGCTGACACTGTAAAGGAGGACATAAATTAATTTGAGTGCACAAGGACATTTAATTTGAATGAATAATGTGTTTCCTGGGGCCTCTTTTCTATTTCTGCCCTGATTTTGTAAGTTAAATTAATGTTAGCGAGCGGTATTCCTGTAACAGAGCTGGGGAACTTCAGGTACCCACAGGGCAGACACAGTACTTTATATTTTTGCCCATGTCGCCTTATACCAATCTAACCCACAAGGGCTATTGGCAGAGGTAAAATAAGGGAAGTTTGGTTTTTTGAGTCCCTTAGAAATTAGAATGGCAAATTTTGCGTTGTGGATGGAAACTCAGATATAGCTGGCCTGAACTACCTTTGACCCAGTATGTTAGGAAGAGACTGGATGTGTCTTCTGTAAAATCAGAAATGAACCAGTCCATCTACGCTGGATGGTTAATGTAACAGCTTGGAAACATTTTAAAAAGAAAACACAGGGGTTTTTCAACTAATTGTGTGTTTGTATGATTGCAGGTTTTCTTGGGTAATGAAAACAGCAATGGGCACGTCAAGCATTTCTTTAACCCACCCATCCTGTCCAGGTTTATCCGCATTGTTCCAAGAACATGGTATCGTGGCATTGCCCTCCGGGTAGAACTCTATGGCTGTGATTTTGGTGGGGGTCTGGCTGTGAAAAGGACTGGAGACTCTGGGAGCTCTTAACCTTTCCTCAGTTGTCATGCAGAACAACATGTTTTTCAAAAAACCCTTAAAACTGTCATGCTTAGTAGTTTGGATGTTGGTTCATCAAAGAACCTTGATGTTTTGCCAGCAGGAATTGAAAGAGATTTCTCTGGTAGATGTTTCATTTCTACAAATACACACTTTAGAAAACAGCTTCTTTTCTCTGGGAAGAAATAAAGGTCCCTTCTGATTTGTATTATGACTTCTTTATTCTGACCAGTACTCTGTCCTACGTTTTACTTAATATTAAGTTCTAGATCTAGGAATGGAGACTTTGGCCTTAATCTTGAGCCCTGATTATCTCCATTTTGTAATGCTTTTGCAGCACAGAGAAGGAATAGAAAGCTAAAGCAGGTGGATGTTCTCCATACATAGGGCTGAGAGGGAAAACCAGTGCTGATCTGGAGCTGTGGGGCTGCATTCCAGCAATGCCTTGGTAAGAAATGATTGTAGGGGTGGTCTCACCTCCACGTGTCTTTTGTCTACACTGTGACAAAGGTAGAACACATCTCAGCATGGGGTAATTTCCAAACCCCTTCTCAAAGAACGTGGGTTCATGTCATTCATTTGGTTCTTGCGTACCCAGCACACCTGAAATGCTATGGGTTTCACATAATGCATCTTCAGTGCTCTGGCCAGGGGAGGGAGAATGAGCAGTACCTTTCCACCCCAGAAATGAGAAGGGAAGGGATTTAACCTTGCAGGTCATGGAACAGCAATGACAGAACCAAAGTGAGAATCCAAAGCTCCTGACACTCAGTCCCAGATGCACAGACCATGGGGAGCAGGAGCTCCCTTGATTAGGAAAGCTTTGAGAACTGAAGCTGTTCAGTGACAGTGCAACCTGGGGGGGGGGCAGAGGAGGATCAGATGAAACTGGGTAATAGAAACATCCGCACTTTCTCTTACGCTTTAACAGTGTTTTCACTCTTGTGCATAGAGCTGACATGGATTTTTCCCAGGATGACTACATCTGGTGAAAGTAGATACAGTCCATGAACTCATTATTCCAAAGTTCTAGCTGAGCTTTCGGTCGTGTTTTGGGCTTCTATCCTGTAAATTGTTTAATTGCAGCATTTCATTTATCACACCAGGTAACACTCAGCAGGGTGGATTTTTTAAAGTAGTTTGTCTTTGAACCCTGGATGGTGTTATCCAAGTTATTTCAGTAGTTTTTCAATTCTCTGTCTTATAGACCAGACATTTCAAAGAGAAGATTTAGAATGTGAGTGAAAAGAGTGTACAAACTAAAGAAATATTTTCTTTTTCTTTTCTTTTTTTTTTTTATACTGTGTTACAAACTTATCATTTTCCACTGGAAAATAAAGATAATATTGTAGCATGGAAAGCATCAACATTTTATTTTGTATATTAGCCCTGACAGTAGTACCTCTTTGGCAATATTTAGTGAAATTTTGCGTCATGGAATTTTCAGCTTGATGGGAATTTTCAGTGCTAATTAGAATTAATTTCAAACAGTGAAACTGTATGAATAATTGCTTCTTCTTAAAAGTTTAATTTCTAAATATTTTGTAATAGTGCTTAATTTATATTTGTTGCCATTAAATTGAAATACCAAGCCATATTTGCTAAAAAAAAAAAAAAGCAAATTTGGAATGAGGATTTACCCTAGAAAACAGTTAATAAATGCTTGCTAACCTCAGCAGAACCAGGTTTTTATGTGATAACTGTGAAACCATTTATGTTTAAGAAGACCACAATCATAAATGTTCTAAATAGGTAATTAGTTCATATATATATATATGTATGTATGAGTCTATGCAAAGTCTCACAAATGCAAAACTCTTTGCAGGAGCACGACTCAATATATCTGCATCAATTTTACAAGTTGAAGGTTCTGCTTCTGCTTACTGATGGATAGGACTTAGGTTTGCTGGGCTCAGCTGTCCTGGTGCATCTCCTCCCCAGCCTCTTGTCCATCCCCAGCCTCCACGCTGGCAGGGCAAAGAGGGGAAAAAGCAAAGGCCTTGACTCTGTGCAAACACTGTTCAGTACCAGCTAAAACACCCCTGTGTTGTTAATACTGTTCTAGTTACAAATGTAAAACACAACATCCTGTGAGTTGCTATGCTGAGAATCAACCCCATACCACTGATGTTCCAGCCTGTCCAGTGCAGCAGCACAGGTACAGCAGTGATGCCTGGGCCCTGTGCCAGACCAGCCATTTTGCTGATAGCAAAATGTTTCCTGGCACAGCAGAGTAAGACAATAAGTGCTACAATAAACATCAAAACAGTTACTAACAAGCACCAGACTCTAATATCCAGTAAGGCAAACAAGCACAGAACCCTGCCAATTAACAGCTTTACAGCTATAAATTCTACCTCTTACATTCTGATTAGGGGTCTTATCTCAAAGTCCCCCTGCCCCACGTTGGACAACAAAATGGACTGCTGTGAGTTGACCCCAGCTGCCGACTAAGCCCCCACTCAGTCACATGATAGCTTTCCCCTGACAGTCTGGGGCAGAGGATTGGAAGAGCAAAGGAAAGAAAACTTCTGGGTTAGCTGTTTAATAGGTGAATCAAAGCTGCAAAGCAAAATAACAAATTCATTTTCCACTTTCCATCAACAGGCAGGTGTTCAGCTGCTTCTTGGCAAGCAGGGCCTTGGCACACTAACACTTGCTTGGGAAGACAAATATCATAACTCTGAACATTGTCCCTTCTTCCTTCTCCTTTCCCACATCATTTCTTGCTGTGCACAATGTCACATTGTCTGGGATATTACATCCCCAGCTGTGTCCTCTCCCAGCCTCTTGTGCAGCCCCAGCCTACCCACTTGGAGGGGAAGGGTGGGAAAAAGAAAAGGCCTTGCTGCTGTGCAAACACTGTTCAGCAACTGCTGAAACATGGTGTGTTATCAATGCTTGTTTAGTCACAAATGCAAAGCAAGGATCAAGACAATTAACTCTATCCTGGCCAGACCGTGTAAAGTATTTCCAAATGCAAACATGGGGGCAAATTCTTGTTTACAGCAAGGAAAATTTGAAGACTTATTTGCAGTGGATCTGCCAAACCACAGTGATGTTTAGTCAGCCCACAGATGACTGGAAAACAAGGAACTTCTATCGATTTTATGAAGCAAACAGCTTAGAATGAATATGTCAAGGCTTTTGAAAATTCGTAGTTAAAACAGTCAGTCTTACAAAACCTTTTACACGTTGTGGCATGAAATCCTTTGTATGTTGTGATTAATTTGCAAAATATGTGTGGAGAGCAAGAATTCCTGCAGTTTTCTCAAAGATACATATGACGGTGTGAAGGTTAGCAAACACAAGCTTTTTTGGACTGAGGGAGAAATGTGACAAAGTTCAGAGTAATACAGTCAATAATTTCTTTACTCACAAATCTGGACGGATGCCTTGGCACTGGCCCTTTGATCAAAGGGCCAAAGTCAACAGCTTTTGGCCTCCAACAGCATTACAAAGGAGTTGCTGCCCTCTAATGCTTGTTCGAGCTTCCAGGAAGACACAGGGTGCCCAAAACCGACCATCTGTAGGTGATGGTAGCACAGGGATCGCTGTGCTTGATGTCTTGTGCTTTTTTCTCACTAGGTGCCACCAAGTGTCTCCTCTTGCTTTCCAGAGGTGGTGACTGTACTCCTTCACACAGATGTTGTGAAACTGGCTGTGTCTGCGCTTGGATTGGAAAGGAGCTGGAAGTATGTGTAAAGACAATTGAGCAGCTCTAAACTAGTTACTGACAGCAGCACCACAGTAGTTTCTTCAGATCCTGATGCATCAGGCCAGTATCCAGACAGGTTTGTACAGATGCCCTGTAAAGACTAAAGCTGAGACAAGCAGCCTCATGTGAATTGTAAGCACAACTTTTCCCTATAGAGTAGATGTAACCTCCATTTTTGCAGTTTTTCTGCAAGGTGGTTCTGACCATGACACCTGCACTGCAGGAATGGCTGGACTGAAGCTGAGCCAGCTCACCTTCACCAAGGTTCCCAGGAGTCTGCAAACTGGATGGTTCTCTCCACGCCACTGGCACAGTAAAGCATAACAGAGACATAAAGCTGCATATTGCCCGTGGATTAAAGCCAATGCAGATCATGTTTCTGTGTTCACCCTCTCAGAAATCTCCTGAGCTGTGCATCAACGCAGATGCAAACGTGAATCTGGGCTTTGGGGCACTTCCCACATTAGAAACGTCAGCAAGCATGCATGGAAAAATAGTGCCTATGTGAAGTGCCAGGAGAACTCTACAGAAAAAGCATCAAGCAGGAACCTGGTTGGGATCCAGACAAATAGCCAACCATTTGAGCATCCTCCAGCACCCCTGAAATGACCATGAACACTGGTGGGTAATCAGAATTTTAGGACACTGCTAAGGGGAAAAAGGAGGGCTTACAACTTCACAAGCACTGGTGCTCATGAGGTGTCTTCCATGACAGGAAAAGAATTTTTTGTTACATACCTAAGGAAGGAGGGTAGAGGCTATGCCCATACCCACATATGTGCTAGGGAATACTGTTAATCGATATGTTACTCTTAAATTCCATAGAAACGAGACGTAACACTGTCCTATGGTGACCAATTGCCGTTTTGTATGAGTCAGTTACTCCACTTAATCGGCATAAAATATTCCTCTTCTTGCTATGTTTATTCATGCTAGCTGTGCATCGTAACCAGTTTATCCACCTACACTTTCCTATCATTACTGTGCCCCATTCTCTATTTGTTTACTACACCCAGTGCTTGCATCATGCTTTAATTACAATAATCTTCTCCAGGTAGCAACTCCATCTTCTTGAATGTTTGCATAGCACTCTCCAAAACAGGCAGTGGGATCATTCTCAGGGTTCCCCAGCACATCTGTAACACCATTCCTACTGGGAGCAACATTGTGTTAAGCCCACTGTGACCTAGATACACTAAGCATCAAGTCATTCAGACCAACCAATGTGCTTCTACATTTAATAAGAGGACAGGGTATGTTTCTTCTAGGTGTTTGTTTTTCCTAGTAACGCCACAATTGTACTCTCTTTTAGCACTTCTCACGAAAATCTGTCTACTCTTTGTAGCAGACTTAAGGGGCTTTTCCATTTTATTTCCTCACGTAGCTGACTCCAAAATACTTTAAAATGTTATGTCCACAGTGGAAGTGTATAGTGCTGTCCATATTAGCTCAGGAGTTATTCTGATATCCTGTGGCAAACGATTCCACAAACTCAGCCATAAATGCCTTATTTCTAACAGCTTTTTGCTTCAGTCTTTATTGTGTCCAATGCAGAGCCTGCTATGGAGTGTGGGGCAGAAGGGAAGTTCTCTGCCAGAGGCTTTTGATAGCAACCTGCCTCATAATGACTGCTATACTGATGGCTACTGTTTGTCCTAATGCTTCTGCAGGTCTTGGTAGCTTGGATTTTACACTGTCTTCTCTATCAGCTGTGTTGCAGTAAACTGCAGTGCTGCTTTTCCCACGTCCCCCGTGCACAGATTCAGGACATACTTGGCGTACCAGTCTTGTTAAACGTGAGATCTTGCATGTGGAACTCGAGGTGACTGATGAAGGCAGAGCAGGAGGAGATACAGGGTGGAATGTGTGGACATCAAGGCGTGAACTACAGGTACAAACTGAAGTCTGAGAAAAATTAAAAACATGAATTTGTTTTGAACTACAGTACAAAAATATCTTGAACTTCCAGATAGTGTATAGTAAAATAGAAGCAGAAAATATGTCCTGTCCATGCTACAGAGATCTGTTGCATTCTCTTAGCAAGAGACATTTTCTTACAGGGTGTGGATGATTGATCCAATTATAGCAATATATTTATGACAATGAGTGCTGACTCTCTCTTCCCCTCTCTGCAATACAAAATTAGAACATACCCCTGAGACTTTTCTTGCTCTCAAAACGATGGAATGGCTCCAGGACGGCTCCAAAACAGCTGTGACATTCAAAGAATATCCTAGTAGGATTTATACATCTTTATTTTTTGAAGAGGGGAAGGAATTGTAAAAGAATTAAGAAAAAGGGATCCAGAAGCTGAGTCAATTGTGCTGTCTTTTTTAAAACCAGCGATTTGCTAGCTAAGGTCCTGTGAAATAGCCTTGTTCCATTGGTACTGATATCAGGGAAATACATGTTATGCGCTGGTAGCCTTGAATGTGGGCTCATGTTTACACAACATGTGACATCTTAGGAGTCTGGAACTAACAAACCTTTACAGAATAGGAAGAAACAGAAGCGAAGTCATACAATCAGAATAAGGTAATGAATGCCAAAGCTTTTAAACTGCCCCTTCATGGCTGCAAAATATTTGTAAGTTTCCTGTTCAAAGCCTCCAAATTATCAAAGGATCAACTGGCGGGGAGAAGCAGAAGGCACAGGCCTCCAAGGTTATATCCAGTCTACTGTTCTTACAGATAACTATAATCTATAGACTTTTTCTAAACTAATCATGCTGCATTTCACAAATAATTTGGCTTTTTTCTGTTCTTGCTAATTCTGTTTCATTCCACTATAAATACTAGTTAAGTCTCCTTCCCCAGATTAATTACAACAGCCAAAATCCTAAAAACAAAGAAAGCAGTTGCTGCTGTTTGTCACATTTATGGGCCTTTGTTCTTTCTGTGCTCAGCAAAAGACAAATCTGTTTTACTCCCTCATTCTGGATAGTTCCTGAAATATTTGTAGCATCTTACTGCTCTCACCAACTGATAAAGCATTCTGAACAACAGCTTCACAAGAGTGCGGTTTTAACTTATAGAAGCATTTCTCCAAAAACTTGATAAAACTTTAGGAAAACTTTTCATGCATTTTTTTCATGCATTTATTTTATAAATTCCTCCACAATACACTGCAGGCCAGCAGCTGAGAGAGGAAGGGAACAGGTAAGATTAAGGAAAGAAAGTATAAGAAACCCAACTTTTCAGAATTTATGTCTTCCATCTGAGAAAAAAAAATTGGAATTGTTGAGGTTTTTACTATCAAACTTCTTTAACCTTTCCTTACTTTGTCTTGTAGACTGGGGAGATGGAAAGAGAAAATGTGGAGGGAGATTAGGGAAGAAAAGATAGAAGCAAAAATTCAGGGAATAAAATTTTGTATTGTTTCCAAAGGCTGAAAGTATTCCATGAAAACAAAATAAGGAGAGTACTTTTGAGAACAAAAGAAACCCTGAGAAAAGCTGGAGTACTTAAATCAAAATTTTTGCAATTTCTTTTTCTCATGCAGTTTTTGAGGGAGAAATCTAGGTTGCCTGGCAGACCAACTGTGTATCTCCTCAAGGAAAGGGGCTTGTGGATGTACCAACTCCTGCCAATCCCCTGGAAACAGCAGTTGAGCTCCAGTGGCACAACGCTAGGGATTGTTGTTTTGGAAGGGACCAAGGTCATCCAGCAGATCCTGTGAGCAGCCTGGAAGTTGTGGGAACTGCTGCCTCTAGGCAGGGCACACCATGGGAACCCTAAGGTTTTCTTCTTTCCTGCTGCATCTGCTCGGCCTGAAATGATGACCCAGACTGGTGGGCAACGCTCTTGACCTCCCGCTAGCAGCCCATATCCCTTTATCACCTGCTACTGAGCCACACCTCAGCAGGACAGAGGTGCTGCTAAGAGCTAAGTGAGAGGGAACTGCGTGTTTCTGTTCACTTCCCCATGGCAACATGCTTATCAGTCATTGTTTTGGCTCATTTCACTCTAACTGTGCTGTTAAGAGACCAGCAGGTCCTTGCACATGACTGAGATGGATTCCAGTATTAACAGGAGCTGATTCTTTCTATGTAGAGTTTTGCTTCAAGTTAAAGTTTAGTGAAATGGCCATTGACATTTTTTTTCTTCTTTTTTTTTTTCCTGATAAACCTTGTGTGTTTATTACAAAAGAGAACGTGCAGAACAATGGAAACTTTGCTAGACCCAGAAGATAGCCAGAAAGCAGCAAACCACTGATGCCAAATGATACAGGACCAAAATGTTTATCTGTGTTTTACAGACAGCTGAGTAATCTTATGGCCCCAAACCTTTTTGTAGCTATGTTTATTAAGCTATGATGATGGAGATAGCAAAAATATTCTGCAGTTCAAGGAATTCTGTTTTGGGACTGAGAGGAACCTATTCTTGCCCACCCAACTGTGTATAGCCAGATGCCCCGAGAGCTTTCATTTTGCTCCCTTGATTGCTGACCACAGGTAGGAGGCAGGATATGCAATTGCACAGGTGGGAGGCCTGACCGCTGGTGTGAATTTTCTACGGCATCAGCCAATTTGTAGAACAAACTGTAGGTGTAGAATGGGAAGCCCTTGCAGTGGTAGCAATGTGGTGGAAATCAAGGGAGTGGAGCACAGGGAAAGGCAAACCAAGTAGATAAAAAGAAATTGTGGGATAGATTGAATAGCAAAACAGCAAATCGTTTAGAGGGTTGGCAAAACTTTAAGAATAGTAGTCCTGGGCAAAGCTTTAGCTAATGACTTTGAATGTAATAGTCTTATTTTTCCCTCTTGTCTAATATTCCTCCTGGATGAACAGGATGCTGCTTTATTAAACCACAGAAGCGGTTACAGCTCTTACAGTGCTAAGGGACAGAATGTGGCAGGGGTCAGCAGCCGAACGTGCTTGAGCCAGGAAAGGAAGAACGA
The DNA here is from genome assembly GCF_003031625.1 of Empidonax traillii. Taxonomy (NCBI): domain Eukaryota; kingdom Metazoa; phylum Chordata; class Aves; order Passeriformes; family Tyrannidae; genus Empidonax; species Empidonax traillii. The sequence goes on along the minus strand of NW_020955751.1, from coordinate 310,463 downwards.
GCACAGCACACCAGGAAAAGCACCTCTTTGCTGAGGTGGTTGTCAGGAAAGGCTTGTACCTGCCCCTCGGGGGAACTGGGAGATGAGGGATTTTGGGGGGATGAGTGAACCCACGCGTGTCCCCAAGCCCTGCCCCTCGGGGGAACGGGGCGATGAGGAATTTTCGGGGGATGAGCGACCCACGCGTGTCCCCAAGCCCTGCCCCTCGGGGGAACGGGGCGATGAGGGATTTGGGGGGGATGAGTGACCCACGCGTGTCCCCAAGCCCTGCCCCGCCGCCCCCCCGCGCACCTTGCTGCCGGCCCCGCCCACAGGAGCGGCCGCGCCCAATCAGAGGGCAGCGCGCAGCCCCGCCTCGCGCGCGCCGGCCAATGGCGTGGGGGTGCCGCTCCGCGGGCCGGCGGAGGAGGAGGAGGAGGAGGAGGAGAAGAAGGGCAAGGGTGCCTGCCGGGAGGTGACCGGGACGGGCCCGCGGCCGCCACCGGGAGCGCCTCCGCCCCGGGCCCCGGCCCGCCCCTGCCCGGCATGGCGGGACCCCGCGAGGGGCGGCCGGCGCGGCGCTCCGCACGGGCGGCCGGCGGCGTGTGCTGCTGGGCGCTGCCCACGGGGCTGCTCTGCGCCTACGGCTTCTTCTGCAGCGTACGGCCGTCCGAGCCCTTCCTCACCCCCTACCTCCTGGGGCCGTACAAGAACCTCTCCGAGACGCAGGTACGGTGGTCCCCGGCGCCTCGCACCCCCGTGGTGTGTGCCGATGTGTCTGTCGGTGTGTCTGTGTTTAGTTTGTAGGTGCTGGGCGTTACCGCCGCCTTTTTTGCTCCCGTAGGTGTTCAACGAGATTTACCCGGTGTGGACTTACTCCTACCTGGCGCTGCTGTTCCCGGTGTTCCTGGCCACGGACTACCTGCGGTACAAGCCCGTGGTGCTGCTGCAGGGCCTGAGCCTCATCGTCACCTGGTTCATGCTGCTGTACGCCCAGGGGCTGCGGGCCGTCCAGTTCCTCGAGTTCTTCTACGGGATGGGGACGGCCACCGACATTGCCTATTACTCCTACATCTACAGCATCGTCGATGTCAACCTGTACCAGAAGGTCACCAGCTACTGCAGGAGCGCCACCCTGGTGGGCTACACGGTGGGCGCGGTGTCCGGGCAGGTCCTTGTGTCGGTGGCAGGATGGTCCCTCTTCAGCTTGAACGTTATCTCCTTAACCAGCATATCCATTGCCTTTGGCACGGCGTGGTTTCTGCCGATGCCACAAAAAAGCCTTTTCTTTCACCACGTGTCAAGTCAGCAGCTCAGTTGTGAAATGAAGGTGATGGACTGTAAAAATGGATCGGCCGTCCAAGATCATCCTGATGTGCAGAGGGCACCTGGCTGGGAGGATGAGACAAAAGTTCCCTTAAACGGGGAGGGTCATTCAGCAGAGAAACAGGTGGGTTGTGCCCTGGGTTTTCATAAGGAGAAGATGCCATACTGATGTGGTTGTCACACATGCATATGTGCTTATATGTATGTAGCAGTAGAGGTGTAATATCTAACAGCAAAAAAGTATCCCTTTGCTTATCCCACTTCCTTATTTGTGGCACAGGGAACATTATTACTGGCATCTTTTTGCTGTTTGAGCAGGGTAGGCTGCTCCTTAGTTTTCTGAAATTGTTCTCCATGTCTTCCAATGCTATAATAAAAATGCTCTGGGCATCAAATTGCCATTCAGTGGTACAAAGCAAGGGATATCTCTGGGGCACTAAAAATTTAGTTATATGTACAAATTCTGTGTATGCTTCTGGATGCATCAGTGACTTGCAGAAAAGAGGCAATTCTTCCTGCACTCTCATTTTGACATTTGTTGCTTCAACTGTTGTGTAAGTTGTGCAGTAATAAGCGGTGTAGTAACTGGGTTTTATCTTATGATCCTGGAAGGAAACTGGTCTGGGAAAGGAACTGCGTTAGTTCTTGAGAGCACTTGAAGACAGACATTGATGAGTTATAGATGGTCAGAATAGAGATAAATTGCAGGAAACACCTTTGCATAATAGCAGCAGTGCCCATGAGAGCACCGAGGTAGTACCCTGACTTGTGGCTTTGGTAGGCTGCCTAACCTCTAGCAAAGTCACTTGTATGGAAACAAGTGTGCAGGCACCCTTGTTGGGTGGTGGGACGTGTTTGGTTCCACAAGGTGATGAGTGAGGAGCGTCCAGGTTGGAGGCCCAGTGTGTGTGTGTAGTTGCCTGCTGGGCAGGTCTGTGCCCCACTGCTCCGGGGGAAAACCTGTAGGGGGATTCTCAGCGGGGGGATTTAAGGGCCTGGGGAAAGGTCAGCCTTGCTCCTCGGACAGAGGGAGGCCTTGCTTGTTCTGAGAACAGGCCAGAAGTTAAGCACGGCTGTTGGATTAGTCAGCAGTGGGTATTTCACTTACCAAGTAAGCCACAGTTGGCTGGTTTGGGGGAGGCAGCATCCAGGGCTGCTTTCAGCTTCTCCAGCTACAGCTGAGAATTAAAGGTATTAACATTCCAGGGACTTAAGCCTGCCCCATCCAGCACAATCTTATGTGAGCAAAAGTATTTGAAACCGTGTTACGCTTGTGTGCCGAGGAATATTTGCTAAGACAAGCTCTGTGCCAGTAATGACTAACATATAACTTATCCATCCCTTTTGTTTATCCTACTCCCATCCCTGAGAGTACCTGTGGTTCCAAAGTGATGGAGAATAGTTTAAAAAAGGAGCAAGTACACCTGCGTAACTCCCCAGAGCTCAGTTATAGCAGGTGCTAAAAGTTGAAAAGCACTGGCATGTGACAGTAGTCTTCCTTCCTGAGGTAACAGCAACCATATCTCACAAACATGAATGGCTGCAGGAATAAGTACACTGAAGAAGCACTGCCAGATGGTGGGAGGGCAGATGGGCCTTTCTGGTTTATCAGGCACATGCTTGGGCTGAGTGTGCCAAATCAGTTTTTGCAGTGTATGTGACAGTTCCCTTCCCTTGTTTTCCTGCGCCTAATCTTGAGCTTTGTGTGAAGTCTTCTGTATGGACATTATGTGCTAAAGTCACCTTGTCACAAGCTGACTTCTTCCCAAGTTGTTCTCTTGGGCTTTGGAAGAATGATATCCATATGCAGAACAAGAGTTACGCCATTGGCAAAGCACCAATGGGACTTCACGTGTTTAATAAAGATGCTTAGAAATCAGAGACACTTTAAGGGGTGGAAGAAAGTGAGTTCAGGACAGGGTTCAGGCTGTGGTCTTTGGGAGTGTTAGAAACACTGTAAAGTGAGTTTTATTGCTCATGGAGAATAGTCTTTCCCAGGCACGCTGCACAATGCCCCCAGGCAAAGGGCATACTGCCAAGAGCCCAAAGTTGCTGCTGCTGTCTGGAAACCACGCTGAAACTGGACCTGTGACAGCACAATGCGCAATAGCTCAGTCCTGTGACACTGCTGTGTGTTTCCCTGCAGGGAATCCAAGTTCACAGGGGCCAGAGATGCTGGGTGGGCCTTGGGGCTCTGCCCAGTCTCACATGAGCAGTCTAACTGCTCCTCTGACTCACCCAAGAAGGGTCTTGCCTGTTTGTACAGACTCTGTACGTGTTTGCATGCAGCAAATGTAATCAGGAGCTCTTGTCTACAAAGTAAAGACATGCTCTTTTCCTCTGCTGCTTTTGACATAAAGTGGTAAAGAACAGGACTGTAACAGTGTGCATGTAAAAAGTAATTTTGATTGTTGTCGTCCCCTGTTGCTAGAACCCTTTTGTGTTCTTTCTGGAGTGGAAAGCTTCATTTTTTTATCTCATGCCATTTGTCAGTAAACTTGTATGTACAGAAGCTGCCATTTGTGACAGCAGTGTCTGGTGGAAGTAGCTTCTGTTTCTCTTCAGATCCCCAGGTGATATCTCTCCCCTTCTTGAAGCCTTGATGAGCTTTAACAGGGGTAGAGTGTGTTGTAATGAGATTGGTTCTTTGAATATTAATAAACCCTAAATGCTAGATGAAAATCTACTTTTTTGTGGGGAGATACACTCCTCTGGTGCCTTTCATGTTCTTTGTGTAACAAAATTTGGTTGAATTTGGATCACGACTTAAAAGTGTCAGTGATGCTTTTTGCCTTTATGGTTTAAATGGCTGGCTTCTGATCCTGTCTTGTGGAAGTGGATATCATGTCTTGTTCTTCTGTGTCTCTTCTCTGGTACCTTTCCGTTGCTCACATAACATCAGCAGTTCCTGCTCTCTGACTGGGAGAGCCAGAGATGGAGGGGTGCTTGGGACTGAACCCTTCCTCTGCACGTAAGGGGATGGCCCTGGTTAGTACAGAGACCCATTCTTGAGGCTGTGGGCTGGGGAAGCTTTTTATTCATTACCCTGTGGAGGTTTGTGTCCAAGAGTGGTATTGTCACTCATCAGCAATCAGACCACCTGAAAGGGGCAGTTTTGTGGAGCAGTGTGAAGTATTTATAAACAAAAAATTTTACATTTACTCTCCCCTTCCTTCTCCAGTCTATGCAGGAGCAGAAAGTAGACATCGTAAAGGTGCTCAAGGATCTCTGGCGGGACTTCCTGCAGTGCTACTCCTCCCGGACCATGCTCTGCTGGTCTGTGTGGTGGGCACTGTCCACCTGTGGATACTTCCAGGTCATCAACTATGCTCAGGGGCTGTGGGAGATGGTGCTGCCTTCTCATAGCACAGAGATCTACAACGGTGCCGTGGAGGCAGCCTCGACACTCCTAGGTAAGCTTTCCTGACAGACACAGGTAGGGTGCTCAGTGTTGAGTTAATCACTGCACACAGCTCTGATTCCCGTAATCCGGGACGTAGGTGTTTAAAGGAGCCTCCCAAGTCAATCTGCATTCTGAAATATTTGGGAGAAGGCTTCAGGCATGTGGCTGACTGTGTGTTCTTGGCTGTCACTATGGCAGTGGGGTTATGCTTGGTTTAACCACTCAGAGTCAGACTAAAGGTCCTGTGCTTTTGGTTTTCCTCCGTCAGTGTAGGGAACAAATGAAGGTTTCCTGTACACACACAGCTTGCAGTGAGCCACGTTTAGTCATTTCAGCACTGTTAAGAGGAGAAGCTATTAAGATGAAAGAAGTTGGTTGACTTGAAAGGGATGGGTAGGTCAGTCAACACAAACATTTGTTTATTGAATTGTTCAATACTGTTTCATTACCAGAACTAGGACAATACTTTTTTCATATAGCTAACATACCCTTAGAGAGGCTTTCTAGATGTCGCTGCAGCATGTTCTCTTTGATGGACTCATCATTCCATCATCTGCTGTGGACATCCCCTACTTGGGGGCAAAAGAAACCAGGGTATACAAATAAATTATTAGTACTTTCTTGGAGGTGCTCAGCTGCCTCTTGAAGTTTGGTAGGATGGTGCAGTTCTAAAAGCTGGATTTGAAACTGTTGGCAACTTGATTTTGAAGGCTTTGGCTATTCAGTAGTCCTTGGTGTGCTAAACCTGCACTTAAATAGCACACAGTCATACACTGTTCCTCTACCCTAGCATGATGCTATGGCTCTGCTTTCTTGTTGGAATTGGCTTCCTCTGCCATCCTGCCTTGTTCCCAGGAAGGCCAAGGATAGGTATCAAGGGAAAGAAGACCCATAATGTGGTCAAATTTTAAAAAATGGGAAAAAAAAGAAATAAAAGGAGGGGTATTTTTCAAACCTTATCACAAACATTTTGCGAATCAGGGTCTTTTTCTAAAAGGCCTGTGAACAATGGACCTGTTAGAAAAAAAGGTGGTTGGCACTAAACTCTTGTAAAACTGGAGTTTTTAGTTTTCCATTTTGATTTTTTTTCCCTCTGGTATCTTTTTTATAAATGATTGAATCATTTTGCATGGCGTTTTCTGAAAGCAAATTAGCCTCTGGCCCTGAACTGTTCTAAAGACAGAACCAGAAGATCCTTTCAGTTGACACAGATTAATTGCTTGAAAGACGTAAAGTTTAGTGAAGTAATAATCACAACTAAAAGCTTGAAGTGGGTACCTGTTAAGGATGAGCATGACCTGACTCCTCAGGCACGAGAGGAAATGCTCTAGCTTCTGATTTCCAGTTAAAATTTATTAATGAGGAGTCTATTTATCTCTGATGTCATGCCAAGGTTGTATTTTAGCACAAAGTCTTTGCTCTGAGCCAAAGAAATCAAGTTTTTCTAGTGTTCTTGGGTAAGGTTAAGCTTTTTGTTCTCTTCATTATCTTATTAGCCCCTCTTTGAGTTTGAGTTTCATTGTCTTTGAAGGTGGGTGACTGGAGCTGCACTCAGCTTTATTCAGGGAAGCTTCAGACTTAAAGAACATACTGTTTACTCCTCTCCCTTCAGTAGATATACCTCACCTGGTGCATTCCAGAGCTGATTTTTCATCATATTCATCACTCCTAGTCATTCTGTGCTCAGTTATGAGCAATTTGTGGCAACCTTTGTGTCATATGGTGTTGCCATCCCTGCCTGTGGGGCCCTGCAGAAGGGTTTAAGTTGAGCACGGTGACTCATGTACCTGTCCTGGGCAAGAGAAATAGTATTCCTTCTGGGGAGGTCACCTGGCTGTTAAGCTGCATCCGTGTACCTTCTTGGGAATGTGTCAGTCCTTTATCAGGTTGGCTTGGGAAACAACTGGATCAGCTGCAGGTGTCTCACGGCAGGACACAGATTGAATATCTTGATTAGGTGTCAGGCTGATACGAGCCTGACACATAGAGAGAGCACAACTTCATGAGTTGCCATGAGATCCCAGAGAGTCACGTCTGTTCCCAAATTTCAGAATTGCTAAGACAGTAGGAAGAAGGCCCTGGGACTTACCTTCTTTTTTGCATCTCAGGGTTTTGGTACTGGGGAGCCAGACTTTCAAATGTCAGTCAGGTAGTTTCATAGCAAGCACTGGGAAGAAGAGTTTAATGGGGGGAAATAAATTCCTTTCCCTTGGCTTAGCTCCCTTCTGTAGTACACAAGATTGATGTGAGGCCTGACAGGACCACAGGCTTGTGCACACTGATGGAACACAAGGAGTCTTGGTGTGCTTCAAGGTTTTCTAAGATAATAGGGCATCTAAGGGCTACAAAGAGCTTATATGTTGCACTGTAGCCCTTCTCTACTTGTAATGCTGAATACAATCCTGTTTTTCACAGATCCCCAGTAAGCTGTTTGTCTAGTTTGCTCTGTAAAGCAGCGCTGTTATGCTGTTGGTTGCTGTTTGGCTTGTTTTTGGAACAAGGCCTACTCCAAACGGGAGTTTTCTATTAATGTAATATGTATTTAGGCTTCTCAGTAGCTACAGCAGTGGTTTTTCATGAACACCTTGTCTGCTCATTGATTTGCTAGAAATGTCACATATTTTCCATCTTGTGATCAGTCTTCTTTCCCCATCGCCACTTCATAAAATCCAGCCAGAGTTACAAACCTGTTCTGGTTTCCAAGGATTGTTCTTGTGCAATCAGTAGTGCATGATTGTACCTTGTGATTAGGCTGCATCCCAGGGGATGTGAATTTGGACTATTCTTCTTACTTACTCTTAACAGCCCACCCTGCTGATGACAGTAAATGTAGGTTTTTGTGCCTCCTGGGAGAGAGCTCTAACAGCTGTGATGTCTTCCTACCCCCCCTAAAGCAGCACAAAATAATTAGCTGAGTGGTTTTGAGAACCAGGGTTTGCATTTCTCAACAGAATTTGCCCAATTACCAACACTGCCACAGTCAAGTGCAAAGGACTAAGTGGCAGTGGCCTGAGTCCCCGGGCTGTTGTGCTTCTGGAGCCAGAGAGGAGACTTCAGCAGCCCGTCAGCATTGACCTTTTTTTTTGTGTGTGTGTTTCTGTGAAAGTGAGTGGGAGTTTACAGCAGGGTTCCAGGCAAGGGAGGGGTCAGGAAGGAGAGCCTCCAAGGTGGTCACATTCATGTCCTCCACTTCAATCATGTTTGGCTGTCAGGGGCTGTACAGGTCCTAATACACAGTCTCCAAATTGCTCCAGCTGCAATTACTAATGGTTATACTTTCCTTCCTCTCGCAGGAGCTGTTGCAGTCGTCGTTGTGGGTCACATAAAAACATCCTGGGCAAGGTGGGGTGAAGTAGCACTTGCCCTGTTCTCCTTTCTTATTGCTGCTGCTGTATATGTCATGGACACTGTTCATAACATCTGGGTGTGCTATGGATCCTATGTTGTCTTCAGAATTATCTACATGATGCTAATCACGATAGCAACGTGAGTATCTTTTTAATGTAGACTGCTCTCAAGGTTACAGCTGGTGTGAAAGCAGAGTATTTTTTATGTAACAAGAGTCTGTTGCAAGGGTTTGTGTTGTGATTCAGGTTGGAAACTGAGGCATGGAGATATATTTAGCTGGCAGTGTGCCTAAGCTTAAAAGTCTTATGACACTGAAGTGACTGTTTCTTAATATTAGATAGTGCTCTTTGCCAGGGGGAGGTTTCTCATAGACATGGCTGGAGTGAAGTGTTAACAGATGAGAAGATGATGATGCTTTGCCCGTGTTGAAGCATCAACTCTCCCTAACCTGTAAGGAAAACTTCTTTGATGTTATTTGTCACTCTGGGGAGGAAAACACTGTTGTTGAACCACACATGCATAATCACTACGAGACAACTCAAGCACGATAAGAGGAGTGACGCTGAAACTGGTGACTGCAAAGGGAATTCTGGTTAGGAGGATGCCAGAGGTTATGGACCACACTGCAACAGATTGAAACTTCGAGACTGCCAACTTCTCTCTGAGATCAGTGTGTTGTATCTTCTCTGTGTGCCGAGACCCATTACATCGGACTGGAGGGCTGCTGCAGTAACACAGAAACCCACAGAGCTCCCAAAGTGCTGTTTTAGGTTTTTTTTTCGGTTGGTAAAAAAAAAAAAAAAAAAAAAAGAGTTTTTGCATGTATCTAAGGTTCTCATTTAGCTTCTAGTCCATTGTGAACCTGTTTAGAAAAGTGCACTATCAGTGCAAGGTAATTTAGCTATGAAAAATATTGGACCAGTTCATGTAACTCCTCAGGCTGCATAGTCATCTTGTCCAGAAACGTTCCTCCTATTTGTTCAGTCCCTTACTTTTTTCCTGTCCTTATTTTTCTGGTCATCCCTTTCTTTCCAGGTTCCAGATCGCTACAAATCTCAGCGTGGAACGGTATGCCCTGGTGTTTGGGGTCAATACTTTCATTGCCTTAGCACTTCAAACTGTGCTCACTTTGATTGTTGTGGATGCCAGTGGGCTTGGGTTGGACATCTTCACCCAGGTATGATAGATGCTCTTACCTTAATTGGAAGGGAGGACGGGAGGGAAGGAGGGAGGGAAGGAGGCAGGTAAACCAAGCTATAAAGCTTCTCAGCTGCCTGTTTCTGGGTCAAGGGTATATAGAGAAAGAATCACTGATTCCTGATGTTTTAGAAGAGGAATGGAGCTTATTTATTAACCTTACTGCTTGATTTACCCACTTCTTTCTATTTTCTTTTCCTTTTCTCTGCAGTTCATGATTTACGCCTCTTACTTTGCGGTCATCTCACTGGTGTTCTTGGTCAGTGGCATATGCAATATTGTGAGAGCTTACAGAAGACAAGAGCAGACACAAAGCAGATCTCCTGGAAGTAGTGCACGAAGTGAAGACTCTTAGTGACTACATATGAAGATATAGGTCTGGTTTTAATCTCTGCCTTTTCTTCCCAAAAGCAATCACCTTAACGGTATTTGGTCCATATTTATACTATATTAGTAGCACATTTTAGAAGGCAAATGTATTAGCTCTTACGTAAGTAAGAACAAATATCTTCTTTCTAAAATGCCTTTCGTTCTTCTGTTGCATATATGGGATGTGCAGCAAAGAACAGTAAAGCTTTCCTAAAGAGTGAGAGAGGTTTTAGTCTAAGGCTGTCTGTCTGCAGGCAGCTTTGTGACTGTCTAGTCAACTGCTGCTCTCTCTGTCACTGAGGTGCTGCTGCAGGGCAGAAGTGAGGGCACACTAACAGACACTAATAGACCTCTCTGTGGACCATCCCAGGCCTGGGACAGGAGGTGGCCTTAGGGCTGTGGTCTGCAGCGTGGCTCTTGCTGGGGCTGCCCTGTGATGCTGGATGCTCCTTTTTGAGGACTGGATCACTAATGTTTCTGCATATGCACATGTTTCCTTGAGGAGCTTGTACTGTTTGTTTCTCTTGCTCCTGTCTTCTGTCACCCCTGCTGCCAGATTTTTACCATGGCTGATCATGGTGCTTCCCCAAAAACACAACTGTGTCCTGGGGCAATTTGTAACACTGCTGGGCTGGCTATCAGCAGAACTACTTGTGCCAGTTCCCAAAGGACTGTAAAGCTGGAGGGGAAGTTAAGAGTGAGTTTAAATAGACAAATTGCTAATCCAAGGGACCCTTGGACAACTTTGCGTTTGTCCTTTAGGGCTGCAAGTTTCTGTGATTACAGAAGTCACTGCTTCACAACCCTGGGGGCTGGACTGTTTCAGTGGGGTGGTGGATGTTAACACGAAGAAGTAGGGTGACTTGCAGGATTTTAAGCTATTCTTTGTGGCCTTGGAGAATTGTGACTCTGGTGACTAGACACCTTCAGTTATGGTAGTTAGCAGAGTGACTGTCTGAGGCTTTGAAAAATGATGACTTATGGTCAGTCAGTTTTTTCCCCCTTATTGAAAAATGCCTTTATGCTTCTGGTGAGTCTCTGTCCACAAATTCTACCTCTTCTTTCCATGTGAGCAGAACAATGAATGTTTGGAGTGGGCAGTCCTTTTGTTTTGTCCCGTTTAAGCAATTTGGGACTTGCATCATCTATCTTTTTTTAAAAATAATTTATTTTTTCTAATTTGCTTCAACACTGGGAAGGAGTTGCACAGAGTTGTCCTGGGCTTGGGCAATTGGATATTCAGGCGCCACGATCAGCACAGCCATAGATATCTCCGTATACTGTGGAAATGGTCTGTGGACTGTCCGTGTTGCTGTGCAAGTTGTGGTGAGTTTAAGTGTACAGGAGAGCTGGCAAGGGAGAAGGTGCAACATGTGCTTCCCTCCATGCCTTCTCTCTGTGTGTTGGTTAGAGGTTCTTCCTTCTTTCAGCTGAAGAAGCAGCTTAGGTTCATCACTTGCTTTTTGTGACATGGAAACTTCACAGCATTAGGGTTGGGAAGGTGTTTTCCCTCTGACTGAGACATTTCTCATCGTTTTCTGTGAGCCTGAGCCTTTATCACACAAGGTGAATGATTGATGTATTTGGGATCTGGGGCCTGGGGAGCCCTTCCAGGCTGACTGCTCAGGGGAACCCACTTGCCAAAGCTTCTCTGTGTTTGCAGGCTGCCTCCTAAAACAGCCCCCTAAAGAGGGGCTCAGCTGCACTGGCATTTACACACATAAACTTCAGCCTTATCCTGAAATGGAAACTTGAAGCCACCCGTGTATATATTCCTTTCTCAGCTGTTTTTTGTTTTTAGAAAAATTAAATCTGAAGCCATGAAATGCTAGCTGATGAGCTGTCCTGGTACAGGGATAGTCTGTCCTTTGAGTTCCTTGCTCTGATGGCAGTTGCAGCAAGGCCAGAGGAGTGGCTGTATGGCACTCTTGTCTAGTGACCAAAAGGAGCAGCTCAATTTTAATCATGTTTTTCATACAGAGAACAAATCTTTGATGGGGAACAAGCCCAGTTATTTTAAAAGCAAGTAAAAAAAATTAACTATCAAATTACAGCAATAGCAATGAGTTTTCTACCAAAGTAATGAAACTGTGGCAACTGCAAAAGAGAGGCACACTATGCTGTGTACATCTTCAGGTCTGCTAATGTATGGAAGCCACACCTGGATGTTGTTCAGGTTCCTAACTGTGCTGTTGCTGTGGTGATGAGGTGACTATAGAGCCTGACTGGAGCTGTATGCAGAGTTAATGATGCCTATGAAATTTAGTAACCATGTTGACATTGTTGGTTTCTAATTGAATAGATATTTTTGTTAAATAAAACTACTCCGAGATATCCTGTGTATCCAATGTTTGTTTTCTATCTTGATACCTTGCTAATCCGCAGTACTGCTGCTTCACGTTTTTCTGAGCATCTTTGTAACAAAGAAGAAAACAATATAGGACAAAACATGCTAAAAGAAGCTAGTCTTCAAGATGCTGGTAATTGCTAGCTGGCTTCTGTAGGTTTGCAGAACTCTGTGCAAGTGTCTTGCATTAAGGATTCTTAATTGCTGAACTCTGGTTCCAGTGCAGACAGGTCTAGTGAGGGAAATCATCACTCACTGATGCAGGGTAACCTGGTCAGGATGCATCAGTCTCACTGAGGGTGACAGCAGGGGAAAGCAGGTGTAGTTTTGCCATGCAGGAGGACCTTTCTATTTACACTGACATAGTTACAAAATTGAGGCCTTAAGGGAGAAATGCTGTAAGTTCCTCATCCTGGCATACCCACACTTGTCTGCCTTGGAGAGCTCTCCTTGAATTCTGCTTGTAGATGTCTTGCACCTCATAGTACAGGCTGGGCTGGAGGGTAAAGTGATCTCTGAGTATATGCTGCCAATTTGATGTAGGTTGGTGTGAGTAGTTGTCTAACAAGCCCTCTGCACAACACCAAAGGCAAGAGAAAAGGGGTGTTCTGGGGAGAAAAGGGGGAGGGGAGGCTTTTTTATAATTGTTTCCTTCGGAGCTTTATTGTTGAGGCAGGAAGGATAGGACTGTCAGCATGTCAAGTTTGCTCTGAATTTCATTCATTTGCCTTCCCTGGGTGAATGCAGGAGTAAGCTGTGCAGGGATGAGTCTGACAGTGTGAGGGATTAAAATCTCTGCTTGTATATGTCAGGAAGGCAGCTAGTAGCTCATACAGGCATATAGCATTACCCTCTCAGGTGGATTCAAGTATTTCACATGCGGTGCTGGTGCAAGGTGATGTGACAAGAACCCTGAGGCTGCTCCTGACTTCAAGAGAAGCAAGTCCACATGAACTGTGGCAATCCTCCTTGCTCCTCCCATCGCATCCTGCCACATCGTGTACAGCTGAGAGAGCTGCAAAGGGACACACAGCTGCTGTGAAGGAGCTGAATTTCTGCATCGGAGACACAGCACTGAGTGCAGTTTGACGGAGATGAGATAAATACTACACACAGCTGTCTGCCTGGGAAACTGTGGCTGTTCCTTTGTTCCAGTTGATGCTCTGGGCTGCTGGAGGTGAGTGTTACTACTGAATCTGTGTGTCCTGCACCAGATCTTACCTGCTGGTAAGATCAAGATGGTATAGTTCCTGGACTAAAGCTAAAGAGGGGGTTTAGTTCCTGGGATCATTGTTACACTGAGATATGCTGGGCTTATTCTGTCTAAAAAGCAAGGAATAGTAAGAGCTGCCAAAGGCTGCTGTTTCAGGAGCAGCACCCACTGCTGTCCCTCTGGGCTAGCACTGGCTGTGAGAGCCCACCAGGGCATGGCAGGGCTACACTCAACCCTGCTGTGGCTGTGTGCATGTGACACAGCTGGCTGCTCTGGCAGTGCTTTCAGGGAAAGGGAAGGGCTCTGTATGGAAGCGGTTGCATTTTCTTCTTTGTCGGTGTGATCACAGCCAAGTACTGGGAAAGAAAGAAGGACTTTGGCTATGGAACTGAGAGCTCTGGCCCCTGTTTGCAGCGGCTCTTATTAAGAGCCGCTGCAAACAGGGGCCAGAGCTCTCAGTTCCATGGTCTACTGTTTCCTACACAACATGCAAAGGTGATAAGGTGCTTGTTCACCATTGCTCTGGAAGTGTTATGCAGCCTTTCTCTGTGAAATGTACTCTCTCTGCATGAAACAGTGTTCCCTGAGCAGTGTCTGATGCATTAGTGACATGGAAAAGAGCAGCCAACATGTCGGGGCCGGTCCTTGGAGCCCTGCATTGCTTAGCTGCTGTTTTCGTTGCATTTTCCATAACCATTCTGTGTAGCTTCCTCACAGAGGGAACATCTGAAAACCTACATTTAATGACACGTGGGTTAATGAATGCGTGCATGAATTTAGATTGACTTCATATCATTAAGTTATCATTACCAAGTATCGCAGCTTGATATTCCAACAAGGGGGTCTAATCCTTGTCTTAATCAGCTGATTTGTTATTAGTCAAATAAAGCATCTCTTGTGAATGAAAGGGTTAGCACTGGCTTTTAAGCTGAAGAATAGGCTTATGAAAAAAGCAGAGTGGAAAGCTTTGGTATTGTGCCAAGTTCTCTGAATTTTAGTGTGCTACGAATTTGTCAAAGACACCTATCCATGAAATGTGGAAAATCAGAAATTCAACGTATTGTCTGCAAATGTGGGATAGCTGTGTGCCCTAGGTGAGGTCAGTGGTTGAAGTTATTCCAGGTACAGCAGGAACCATTGCCAAGCAGGTACCTGAGTGTTATCTCCAGTAAATATCAGGGAGCCCTTCCAGCCCACTGGAAACAATATCAAACCCCATTTCTCTTTCTCACTATGCGGTATAGGATAAGCAGAAATCCTGAGGTCGTGGAGTCCAGCCCTCTCCCACGGCATGTGGCCTATGATAACAGATGTCTTCAGAGATCTCCTGAACACCACCTTGAAGGGGTTTAGCTTTTCTACCCCATGTGACTTTGAGCGAAAGGGTAACTCTACTCCAGTTACTCTGAGAGTTATCAAAGCCCTGGCTTCGTGGCTTTTTTCTGCACGTCTTTTCTTCCATTAACATTAACTCTTTAGTACAGTGGGGATGCTGCCCTCTGAGGTCTGTGGCCTTGTAGACTGTCATCCTTCACTTTGCTGTGCCAGAGTACTCAAAACTGGGGGTCATGGCTGTGTGAAGGACGGTGTGACAGGCACCACGTCAATGCTGCCAGTGAGGACGACTCCCTCCCTCCACCCTTGGAGGGCCCATCCTGCGACATTCTGGCAGGAGGGCTGAGAAGGGTCATCCCCAAAAATACGGTGCTGGGAAGCATCTTGTGATGCTGCATGAACCTTGGTCACCCTGGAGGGCTGCTGGCAGCTGCTCCCCCTTGCAGCGAGTCCTGTGTGTGCTCCATGGTGAGTATGACGGTCACACAGCTTGTTGGGGATCTGCTGACCACAGGGACACAGCATCCACTACCCATGGGGCTGTTCAGTCTCCCATAGAGGAGGCTGTGATGTACCACCTCGCCCACAGCTCTACTGAGGAGCCTGACACCTCTGCCAGCTCCCCTGGCCCTGAAGGTAAATCAGGGTGGGATTTTTTTGTTGTTGTTGTGGTTTTTTTTTTGTTTTTTTTTTTTGTTTTGTTTTTTGTTTGTTGGTTTGTTTGTTTGTTTTTCCCAGAGGGGAATTAATTCAGGGTGTTTTCCTGATTTTCTTTCTTTTTTTTTCTCCCCATTTCCAAGTTCTAGGAGCAAAGTGTGGTTAACACAGAGAGGTGTCTCTCTGGAGATTCACTGCTTGTCTGTCATTAGTGGTGAGGCACTGGAACAGGTTGCCCACGAAACTGTGCATGCCCCAGCTACAAAATTGCTCAAGGCCAGGATGGGGCTCCGAGGAACCTAGCTGAAGGTGTCCCTGCCCACGGCAGAGGGATTGGAACTAGAGGGATCTTTAAGATCCCCTTCCAACCCAAGCTATTCTGTGATTCTATGATTCCGTGATTAACAAAAGCCCGGATTCTGACACTGCTGGCTCTTGCGCTGATCCGATTGCTCATCATGAATAATACAACACAGAAACTGAAGCTCTTCCCTGACAAGTGCATAATTTAACAGCATCCAAGGACTTGCGTCTCTCTGGACAAGGAGAGCCGCCGGCCGCTCTCCCGGTGAGGGGGGGGAGGGGGAATGTCCCCCGGCGCCCCTCAGTGTTCTGCTTCCCGTTAATTCCCAGGCGTTAAATGGAATTGTGTCACACGGAAGCAGGGGACAGGGAGGGGGTTCGCGGCGCGGAGCCCCGTCTCCATGGCAACGGGGCGGTGGCGCCTCTCCAGCGCCGTGCCCGGCGGGAGCGGAGCGGCAGGAGGCGATTGTCCCTCGGGAGCCGCCGTGCGGTGACCGGCGCTGCGGGAGGTGAGCGGGGGCGGCCCCGCTGCTGCCACGGCAACGCCGCGGGCGGCCGGCCGCGCCTGCCGTGCCCCGGGCCGGGCGGCGGCGGGGCCCGGCGGGACCCGGGCAGCAGGCGGGGCGGGGCGGGGCGGCCGAGCGGAGCGGAGCGGGTGGTGCCGGTGAGGACCCTGCACACCGCGACAGCGCCGGGCTCGGGTTTGCGGGTCTGTGTGCGAGCGCACGCGTGTGTGTGTGCGTGTGTGTGTGTGTGTGTGTACGGCTTAGCGCGGAGGGACAAAGCAGCAGAAACCCGTGGCTGTTTGCCGCCTTTTGTTGTGGCTGTGCCTGAGTGTGAGCACGCAGAGGTGTCGCTGAGCTGTGCGGAGCAGCCCGGTGGCAGCGCACGCCCCCTCCCCCACCCCCCCAACCCCACAGGCACGCCCCGGTTGGGACAGGAGCAGGTGGAAATGAGGATCTGAGATTTTATGAATGCTTTAGGTCCCTCTTAAAGCCGAATCACTTCGGTTCGTAAGACCCTAAATAGAATCACAGCTGAATCTGGATTTTCTGGTGCCATCAGCATAAGAAAGACGTGTTAGAGCAAGTCCAGAGGCGTCCAGAAAGTTGATCAGGAGACTGGAGCTCCTCCTTTACAAAGACAGGCTGCGAAAGTTGGGGCTGTTTAACCTGGAGAAAAGAAGGTTGTGTGGAGACCTCACAGCACCTTCCTGTATCTAAATAGGACCTACAAGGATGCTGGAGAGGGACTCTTCATCAGGAACTGACAGGACAAGAAGCAATGGGTACAAATTGAAAGAGGAGAAACTTAGGACAGAGGAAATTCTTTACTGTGAGGGTGGTGAGACACTGGAATGGGTGGCCCAGAGATTGTGGATGTCCCATCCCTGGAAGTGTTCAAAGCCAGGTTGGATGTGGCTTTGAGCAACCTGGTCTAGTGGGAGATGTCCCAGCCCATGGCACAGGGGATTGGAACAAGGTGATCTTTATGGTCCCTTCCAACCCTTAACATTCTGTGATTCTATGAAACAAGGGCACAGAATTAGAAATTCTCTCTTCAGCCATGACTACTTTATCTTACAATAGGAGATACTGATTTATATGCCGTTCCCCATTTTTGTATTTAATTAATTGAACAGTTTTCAGTGTTTGTGTTGAATGCCACAGACTAATGTGAATGTGTTTTGTTAAGGGCACAATTCAGCTGTGCAGCTCTTTTGCTTATCATAATGATGAAGTCACAGAGAAATAGTTCTTTTGTGCTAAATATGTACTAGAGCAAAGTAACCTCCATTAAGAACCCAGATGTATGTCACCACCCAAACCAAGAATATTTGTGAAGAAAAGGGCATTTTTCAGCAAAAAACATTGCATGTCATATGAGGTGGTGCAGGAAAATGATGGAAATAGACACGGCGTGGAAGGCCAAGGCAACAGTCTGAATGAGCTCTAAAAATTTATATTCTGAGAAATCTAGTGTGATCAAGTGATTCTAGTGCAAAGTGTGGCTTAAAAGAAGCAAAAAAGAAAAAACTGTCATATTTTCTTGAACAACATGGATCAAAGAAAAGATAGAGCTTTTAAAAGTTTCTGTACAAGTTTGCAGCAAAAAATGCCCAGTTCTATTACTGCTTTTTTCTCTTAGACAAACCTTGACTAAATTTTGAAGTCTAAAAGAGCAGCACTCTTCTTTGGATGAAAGGGGTTTTACAAAATGCATTGCAAAATGCATAGACAGATTGGAAGCTCCAGGTGCAACCCTTTTTGATTCTGTGGTTCTATGATTCTTGTCTGGAAGGGAGGATGGTCACATGGCAAGAGCTGTCTTGCTGTTCCAGGGCCATCCAGAGCCAGTGCTAACTCCTACACCCCGTATTGTGTTGCCATAAGCTAATGCTCATATCACAGAATCACAGAGTGTTAAGGGTTAGAAGGAGCTTTAAAGATCATCAAGTTCCAAACCCTCTGCCATGGGCAGGGACACCTCCCACTAGACCAGGTTGTTTAAGTTCCCATCCAACCTGGCCTTGAATGCTGCCAGTGTCGGGGCATCCGCAGCCTCCCTGGGCAATCTGTTCAAGTGTCTCACCACCTTCACAGTAAGTGATTTCTTCCCAATATCTGTCCTAAATTTCTCCTCTTTCAATTTGTACCCCTTATTCCTTGTTTTGTCGAAACAATCATGATTGTCAATACAATCATGTATGTTGTAAATGGCTCAGATTTTCCCACTAGAGAGACGCTCAGAAATGGCACCATCCAGCCACATCAGAGGGTAAAAATAGAATGTGAACTTTCGAATAATCAAGGTTTCCTTCTTCCATGTTGCTTTTGTAAACAGTAATAAACAAATTAGGGAGGGAGTTGTGAGTGGCTAAAAGCTGTAACAAGAGCAGGATCAGATCTCTAGGCTGGTGTCTCCACATCTTTAGCCCTTTTGTATCTTTAAATGGAGACAGATGCCCTCTGTGAGTGAGTGAGCTGAGCCGAGGGGCAGCAGGCAGTCAGCCTGGAGCACCAAGCAGTGGCTTTTAAGCAGTCCTTCAGGAGCTGATGGTACGTGTGTGCTATGCATTCCCAAGATTATTTAAAAGACTCAGTCCTTATAGTAGCTCACCTTAAGTTTTGTCATGAGTATGACTATATCCAGCCTGACTAACAGGTTAATGAGTATTTCCCTTTGTTGCCCTACTCAGAAATTCAAACCAAAACTGGGTATTTTTCTCAGCAGTCTCAGGTTGTGTCTCTGTAACTTTATTTGCCCCTATTACTAGTGGAGGGAATGCGGTTTGAAAGCTGCTGTGAATGCTCAGGCACTAGCAGGAGGTTTCTGTCAGGAGTCCAGTCAATTAATATCTTCTCATTTTAATATGTTATTATAAGAAGCTTTTTGGTAGTTTGATCTACTGTAAGCTGTGGCTCACATGGTTCTTCTAGGGCTTTTAAGTCACCTTGATTTGCTTTAACTCAAACCTTCCCCTAGTAGCAGGAGCTGGAAAGGCCAAAATAATTCACATTTATAAACCATCAGTGATCCTTAGTCCTGAGGTGCTGTGGCACTGTCTAACATGGTTGTATTGACTCTGCTGACAACTTTGGGTGCCACAGGAGATAACCAGTGTTCAATATTTGTGTGCCACTGGAGTTTTAAAACATTTTATTCTCTCTCCTTTTTGTAGTACTACTCTAACACATCACCAAAATGAGTGAAAGGGAAGATCAAGGAGATCCATCAGATATCGAGGATTTAACAGAAAATGTAGAATATGAGGATGATTTTGAAAAAGACCTGGAATGGCTGACCAATGAAGATGAAAAAAAAAACCTTGGTGCAAGAGAGGTATTTTTTACATTAAATGCTAGTTGTCTTATATAGAAGACAAAATTGAGGAGTATTAGGAATCATAAGCACAAAATTCAGTATCATTTGAAATGTGTAGGTACATTCACTGAACTTTGACAAGGAAAGTTATTTGGGATTGTAGTGAAAAACATTTCAGTGAACTAACTAGTTTGGTTATAATTGCCTTAAAACAGAAAATTCAGTGTTCATTGAAAATACTATGTTTGTTTCAAAAGTGCTTTTGGGTTCCTTTATGCAACACTTGTTCTGGTTTTATGCTGGTTTTACTCTTGTTTTTATGCACAAGCCATGATTAGTTAAACTTTGTGCAAACGTGAACACTGAGAAAATGCAAGAGAGTTGTTAGTGCCAAAAAAAGCTGTTAGTACATACACTATTTGACAGCCTCATTTAGAACTGGAGTAGTTAGTACTGCTAGTCTCTGTTGCTGTTTCTTTTCTCTTTCTTTGATACTGCTCTTTGTTAGGAGAAGAGACTAGTTTATTTTAATTTTTTTTTAGACTCCTGAAGAAATTGAAGAGTATATCGAAGAACAAATTCTTAAAGCTGCAGACAGCTTTGAGGAAGACAGTGAGCAGATAGAAGAAAATCTAGATCAGCTTTCAGAGGAAGATGTAAATGTGAAAGTGAGATACTCCAGTGAGGAAAGTTTTGAATCCAGGTCAGATACTGGACAGGAGAGCTATGGATCTGATACCAGTGGAGAAAGCTCTAGCCAGGAATCCAAGCTGGAAAGCCAGGATGAACTGAATGAGGTAGTAGATGAAGAAATAAAGCGTTACATCTTAGAAAAGATTGAAGAAGCCAACAAAGAGCTGGAGAATCAGGCTCCTGTGGATCAAAACAGAGAACGGAAGTTAAAATTCAAGGACGAGTTGGTGGATCTTGAAGTTCCTCCTCTAGAAGATTCTCGAGTTTATAAAACTGACCTTACAGGAGGAGACGATGTTTCAAGTGGGCTGTCTCAGTTGCATATTTCTAATGACATGGGACAGGAAAGCACATTCCTTTCACCATGTGCTGGCACAGATGAGGACACGACAGATGGTAAAATCCTAGTGGAAAAAGACGGGAAGTTTGAACTCTTAAGTTTATGTGATATTGAAAGCCAGGGCTTTTTGCCCCCAATAAGTGTTTCTTTTACTGATATTGAAACTCACCATGTATCTCCAAAATCACACTGCAGTTCTTTTCGCACTCTCTCTCAAATAAAGGAAATACCTCCGGTCAGACCAGGAGCACGTTCTTTTTCTTCTAGTGAAGAAGAGTGTGTGTTTTTCCCTAAGCCTCCCTCTAACACTAAGTATCGTCCAAATTCTGCTGTCAGTGCTGCAAGAGGTCTGGGAAAACAGAAGAATCCACAGAGGACTCAGTCTGCAAATGTGTCTGTGAGAAGCTCCACTTACAGTCTTTCTCCCAGGCAAAAAGAATTACGGAAGCAGTTAGAACAAAGGAATGAAAGACTGAGGAAAGAGGTAAAGATACAGAGACAACAAGTAAATTACAGTGACCATCCTGTTCCTCTGCTTCACAGAGACCACGTGCTCAGGGCGTTTACTCCATTTTTCCAAGATAAAAGAGTTAGCAACAGCAATAATAATAATAATAATAATAATAATAATAATAATAATTCTCTGAGATTTGTATAGGATCGTTCAAAGCTCCCACAGAGTGGCATAGGATCATGCCTTGCTCAGAGGAGAAATTAAGTCTTTATTCAATATGTCCTATGAGATTGGCTGCTTTCTGCTATACTGTGCTTACTGCTTTTGCTTATTGCCTCTACCTAGGCTCCATTACAGTCCCGCTATTTCTGGAATGTAGCACTTGGTGTCACATCTCCACAGATTACACTGCAATTCAGGAAATTTACATTAACCACAGATTAATGGCAGGTTCGCATTTGGGTGCTCATGAAGTATGAATTAGGCAATTATCATATGGGAGATTGTTCAGTCATAATACAAAATATACATAGGAGAGTGACTGTGAGAACCCTTTTAATTCTTTCTCAGCTCCTTATTCAGAAAAAAAATTAATAGAGAGTCAGCCTCTGACAGCTGTAATGGGAACTTCATAAATCTTTACCAAAGATTAAAAAAACTTAATTGTTTCTCTTCTCTTTGCATTATGGTGATACAATTACAAAAACATAACTTGCTTTGTATGCTCTATAAGAAGACCCTGAAGCATCTGTCATTTTTCTGTGCCATGATATACTAAGTAAGCCGACTAAAGTAGCTTCCAAGGTTGCTTTCTATCCGTGGAAATAGGTCTGGCCTGCTTTATTTGAAAAGGTTGCTGAGGCTTAGCTCAGTAATGAGGGGTATGAAGTGTGATGAGCGATTGATGTGTTTTCTTTGCACACACAAGACTAGATCTCGACACATGCTGTGTGTATTTGAAGTAAAAGGTGGTGTGATGGAGGCAAGGAAAGTTGTTTTCCTATCAGCATGTGCTAAATTTCTTCCTTTGTTGGCTGACTCATGGAAAGGTAAGAATGTGTTACCTTATTTCTTCATTCTTGAATGAAATTCTTCCCTTCTGTGATGGTGTGAAACATTTCTTGACATTACTGGAATCCATCTGCTTCATTTTGGTGGGTTTATTTTCATTCCAATACATTACAAATTGTAAGTTTAGAGGATAGTCTGAAAGTTGTGTGTAGGTGGGAGCAATGGCATCAGTTTACAAGAATAGATTTCTACAAGTGTTGCAATGAGTATGGATTGTAACTTTTGTGTCAGAGAGAGTAAATCCTGGTAAAAAATGTCCTAATCAGCTTCCTGAAGCATTAATTGAAAATTTTTCTCCTTGTAGATACTTCTTTTCAGCTAAAATGCGATTAATAATTAAAAGAAACTTTTTTCAATTTTGAAAAAATCAGTTCATTTCGTAAAAAATGTTTCATTTTGAAAAAAGCACAAAGCTATCAATACTCCTTAAGTAAACACATTACAACTTCACATCCAGAAAAAAAAGTCCTTTTTTATAAGGTAGTGCCTGCAATCCATAGGTAGTTAAATATCCTATAGGGTTTAGTCACCCATCAAGCCTGAGAGCTGCATTCATCTTTAAAATGCATCAATTTGAAGTGATTTTAAGCCAATCTGAGCTATTGGGCAGACTTAATTTTAAGAGTTTTCACCTGATGCTATTTAAATGTCTGTGAGTTGAGATGCATCATGGAAGTTATAAAGGTAATCACAAAAAGGATTAGACTGAACGTATCTGAATGTGTCATGAACCACAGAATTGCTCCAAGTAATTTCTTCTTAGAAGTAGTATCAGCTATGATGCAGCCTTTGAGTATTCCTGTTTCATTGGTATTTTAGTGCGTCTCATATAATTCCGTGGCTTATTTATTGCCTGTGAAGGTCTTTGCAGATTAAGATGATTCTCTTGAAAAATAAGTTTATTCACCTTTCATTCCACTTAAGGAAGAAGAAAGACAAAGGGAACTAGAAGAACAGAAGAGAAGAGAGAACGAGATGGTTTTTAGAGCTTGGTTACAGAAGAAGAAAGAACAACTGCAGGAAGAAAAGCGAATTCGCCGCGCGAAGCAGCTGGAAGAGATGAGCATCAAAGTAAGATCTTTGTAATGTAGAACTGGGATCTGTAGTGCTCTTGTTAAATAGGAAAACCAAATTCTAAGCCTGTGTTCTTAGCAAAGTGTATGAAAATTTACAGGGATAGGGAATGTTCTTGTTACATTGTTTTCAATGGAGAGCCAGATAGACTTGCATGTTTAGGGTTGTTCTGCTTGGCAGGGTGGCTCCAGTCGGAGAAGCAGCATACGTGAACTTAACTATAAGATCACAGGGGATACAGTGATACTCCTGTTTATCAGGAGAATTACTTGGGTGAACCCTGCAGTGAACAAGCACCCAGAAAACTCTGGGAAGTGTGTTCCTAGCCATCAGAACGTGTTGGCAAGCAGTTAATGCACATGACCTAAGCAAAGCTGGAGATTCAGATGCTGTTCTAAAGTTCCTCTGCATTGCAGTGGTGGGGTTGAACAGCCAATTTCAGTATCTTGTAAATGTAGCACTCTGAATGCTGGCTCATGTATATATTCCTTGCCATATTAGCATATGCTCTAGTTTGCTTATAAAGTATGTTTTGTGGAGAGATGCCAGCAGAGTTCAAAAAAATTATTATAATGCGATTAATATAAAGATCCTTTAATGATAAGCTGTAAATATACGTCTTTTTTATTAACTAGGAGAGGAACAGGGATCCAGAAGCAGCCTACAACTCATGGCTTAAAAAAAAGCACCGAGAACACATGAAAGAAAGGCAGATACAACTTTTGAGACGCCAAGCTGAGGAACTTGCCTTTTTTCCAAGGACAGAGGAATGCGACAGAGCTTTTAAAGAGTGAGTAGGATCATTCCATATCTGAAACTTCTGTAGTCTATCAGCTTGATACTGTAGATATCTTATGATACATCATCTTTACTGCTGAAGTCCTTACAATTTTGGTGGGGCTTTTTGCATGAATATGCCCTTTTAAACTTACAGTCTAGCAAAAATACGTCAATTCCTTGATGTTGTTTGTTCACTGTTGTGAAATTACTTGTCAGAACCTGAGCTGAAATAGTGAATTGCTTTTGCTAAAAATGGGATCTTCTCCCAAAACTCTTTTTGCCTGCTTTGGAGCAGGCTTGGGCTGATTCAGTCCATTAAATGAGCATAGAGATAATCCGCCTTAACAAAATGGGGGAGGTAGAGATGGTTGCAGAAGCAGGAGAATTGGGGTGGAAAGGTAGTGCTTTCTGTGTTTGGGTGTGGCAGCTTTTAGACTGTCTCAGCCATGATACCTGACTTTACCCTTCAGGCCAGGGTGACTCCACAGTTTTGGGCGGGGGAGGGGATGGGAAAGTCTCCTTCGAATGGATGATGTAAAACTTTAAATTGCAACTGCCAGTACTTCTGTTCCTCTTTCTCTCTCCACAGATGGCTCAGAAGGAAGAGAGAACAAAAACGAGCAGCAGAACTAGCTGCTAAAGAGAGAGTAAGGCAGCTTAGATTAGAAGCCAGAAGAGCAAAGCAGATGCGGAACATCCACTGTATTTAGTTTAGAGCCAAAATCCTTTCACTTTACAGACCATTACAGTTGAAAATTTGATATAACCACAGAGTTCTTGGTGACAGTCTTCTTAATTTTTATGGCTTGAGTTTTTGCTCTTTATAGTTACTGACTTTTTGTGGTGTATTTAAAGCTTTCAATGGAGTTTAACAATTCTCTTCAGTGACAATGATTTTCCTATTTATTTATTTGTAATTTTGTTGAAAAGCCTGCTTTTATACACAACTCAGGGATCTTCTTGGTTTAACCAAATCTAAATGAGTGCAAGATCTATGTAAGGGTGGCAAATGCACATTCCCATCTTTTAAAGGCACTTTATACTTAACTCCACCATGAATTCCTGGATGCAGGCTGTTATGTAAGATGTTGGATTTTTGCTGGATTAATATTGTTATTTGCTGCTGCTTGTGATGAAGACTGTACCAGGTGTTATGTTGTTGGAAAATCATGTTTCTTGTACCACTTCCTATTGATCTGCTGACCAGCTCTAGACCTGAGGACTATTTTCTTTTTAAGGTTTAAGGAAAGTGGTCATTGAAGGCTAACATGTAGGTGAGTGTGCAACAGTTTTTAAAACTTATTTCTGTGAGTCATATTCAGTAGTTTTGTATTCCATGGAATTAAGAAATTGTGCGATTTATGACCTTTCCTAATATTAAGGAAGCTAGGTTCCCTGTATAAATGTCAATGTTTGCTAAGTTTATTATAATAAACTACATCACCTTTCCCAGCTAAACTGTGAACTCTTGACAGAGAACATGCCAAGGTCACTCATGAAATCATAAAGTCAGTGAAAGACGAGGAACATTCTGTCCAACTATACGTCCAACAGATTTCATGGTCCTGGCATTGCTCTTACATTTTTCGACATTCAAAGTGTTTTGTGTGGAAGCACTGCAACAGACAGAAGTGTAGTAGATGCAAAGCAGATTTGTTGTTAGCATTTTTCTCTCCTTTTTTGGAGCTAGTTACAGGCATAGTTAAGAGAGTGTTGGTGTTGGTCTGGAGGGTGCTGTCTTGCAGCATTTGACAACATAAATAGAGGGCGTGGATGCAGATGAAAATTTCACATGCTAACGAGAAACATGAGTAGCAGGTGCCTTCCTCCCTCCTGTACCTTCCCCTGACACCAAAGGCAAGAAATGCTTCTTGTGTCTGCCAAGCAAATCCAGGGAGGAAATTCACAAAGGTTCACAAACACACACACACTATCGTCTCCCTAACTGTAGTAAGCTACAACAGAAATGCTTCCTAGTTCATTAGCTCAGACCAGCAGGGTGAAGGGTTTCACAAGTCACTGTCTTATAGTTCCTTTTATGCTGCTGAGAAAACGGGGTCAGAAATATGACTATATTAAGTCCGAAATTGTAACTTGAAAGCAAGCAAAGAAAGTTTATTGTAGTTTTCTTCATGCAAACCAAAGCATGGTCAGCAATAGCAAGAACTTACAACTTACTTTTCTGATCGTGGTAGGAGATTTAAAGGAAAACTGGGTATAAGCAACCATTTCAGAAACCTCTTCCCTCAACGAGACAGCTACATTTGGTAAATCTAGGGTTCAAACTAAGAAACTTAAATAAGCTTCTTTGGATTTAGCAGATTAGCTGCTAAAAGTTCTCTTCAAACATATGTCAAGAACTTCAAACCTACGTCAAGGTTATAAAACCATACAAGTAAAAAAATACTCTTTTTTTGTAACAGTACTTGTGCAAACTTGGTGCTTATCTTCATCTTCCTGTAATACTCAGGAAGAGCTTAGGCAAGGGCTGAATACTAACACTAGGCCAGGTTTCAACACCATGTACTAAAGGAAGTACATCAGGTTGCCTTTTCTGAGGTTCAGCTACACAACAGCTTCACTCTAGAAGCTGAAACAGATGGAAAAGCCATTATTTCAGCTTTATGAAAACAGAAGAATAATTTTCACCACACCCTCCCCCCCCTCCAGTTTTCTAGAATCCATTTGAAATCAGATACTATTTATATATTTTGCTAGAGTTCCTTCAAGCTTCTTCCTTTTCTTGCCAGGAGGGCTGACACTGTGTATGCTCTTCCTTTCAGAGCTTACAGCTATGAAGAATCATTGCACATATTCCTTTTTCTTACTAAATTTAAAAGGTTGAACATAGACTTGGGGATGGTTCATCCCCTTAGCTAAGATTTAAAAAAAAAAAAAAAAGCACGGAGCTGACCATTTTCCATTACTTTTTTTTTTTTTTAAATTTAGACATAACCTATCAGCATTTCATTTACTTTGGTATACTTACACTTCTGTCTCACTTTAAAGGGAAATTTATTAAGATTTGCTAATAAGACTATAAACCTTAAATAGTCATGCCTTTGTATAAGAAAATAAGTAGCTTTCCAGACTGAGAAGTAGAAGTATCCCAGAGGCTACAGAAATCCTGCCAGTCCCCAACTTCAAGAGGCAGAGAAGCAGAAACTGCATGATTTCCAATGTTAAACCCACCCATTATGAAAAGAGGACAAAGGGAAGCTTGTTGAACATCAACTAGTGTAATTCTTCAGGAGTGCATGTGCTTGGCTGAGCTTTTAAAGGGCTATCAGCTCTCCTTGACAGTGATTGCAACAATTGAAGGTTACATCTTCATATCTTGTATATGGGTGAAACCTTCCAATACTCTTCTTTGAGGAAAGGAAGGAAGATGGGGAAGTCTCAGAAAAAGAAACTTCTGTTGATGTTTCCGGACGTGCAGCTGGATCCAGTACACGTAACATCTAAGGACGAAAAAATCGAGACTGAAAATATTTCTATACAGTTCTTAAGTTTTTTCCTTTCCCTAACAGCTAGGAAGGATTTCTACTCAAAAGCAACTTTTCATTTTTTTTTCCCAAGCTGAAATATCTATCTATCTATCTATCTATCTAGAACCTCAATATAAAGATTGACATGTATCAAGAGTTCTTACCATTTCAGCCATTT
The DNA here is from genome assembly GCF_003031625.1 of Empidonax traillii. Classification (NCBI taxonomy): domain Eukaryota; kingdom Metazoa; phylum Chordata; class Aves; order Passeriformes; family Tyrannidae; genus Empidonax; species Empidonax traillii. Next base: position 283,083 of record NW_020955751.1, on the reverse strand, counting down.
TCTCAGCAGGGGTATTGCAGAACTCCACAGTTGCTGAAGTCTTTTTTGGACTGTTAGTGCCAACATTTCCCAGAAGATGTGAGCTCACAGCTTTGGCTAGCTTACAATTCACAGCTGCTAGCTCTGTTGTAGTGTAAGGCTGGGCACTAGGGTAATATGTCTGCTGTCTCCCCCACTGAAGAGACACCATAAGCTCCTCTAGCAGCCTGTGCAGGAAGGAAAGAAGCAGGATTAGTGGGCTTTATACTCTATACTGTATAATCAGCACCCAGCACACTTAAGAGAAATTGTCTCTTACCAAGGCTTACTGCACAAGCTAAATCTTCACCAAAAAAAGTGTTTAAAAACAAGGAGACAAACAGGCTATTCTCCAAGACCTCACCAAAACACTACTTTAATAATGTTAAAACTTATTTGACATCTGGCAGAATAAGAACTAAAAAGTCCATGTAGGTAGAAGAATCTCTATGTTTTGAAAGGAGACAGACAAGACTTGAAATCAAGACAGTAAGTGATTAAATCAAGAAAGCCTGAGGATATGAGGGATGTCAGTTCAATAGTTTATTACCCCTAAGACTTCACACCCCTAGGGAATGAAGAAAGAATTACGTTCCTTTTGCTCTTTTGTGTCTAAGACTGAAAAGTAATGATACTATATATCAGCATAATTAATTTTTGTTGAATATCACTGAAACAGGTGAAAGTTATTTGATTCTTCTCTGCCCTGCAATAAACTGGCAAAAAAGAAGTTGGCACAGAGGTAGTCTGGATTAGAAAAATCATACTTCTGTGTATCAATCATCTCCTGACGGAACTGATCGCGTTCATTCAGCAGGTCCTGGATTGCACTTTGGGCATCCCTGGTTTGACGCTGAAGAATTGCTCTGGTATTAGTTAACTCATCAGCCATAACCCTGCAAAAGAAATCTACAGTCAGCAGTGTAAGTGAACAGTTTGGAAGTCACCTTTATTATACTACAGATCATCATCTGTCAGCTCAAACTGAGGATTAAGCTGCTGTTCTCTCTCCCCTCCCCCATACAGAGCCTATATCAACCTAATTACAAAGGACAGGTATTAAGAATAATTTCTCTTCAACTCCAGTCTACACAAGTGCAAAATTCTGCTTTGACTCACTGAGTTTAAACAATTTTAGGTCACTTAATACAGATCTAATGACAGACAATTCAAAAAACCTTTGGTAAATGAACATAGTTGACAAGAATACTATGAAAGAAAAAGCTGAATATGTTTTTTACTAACATTTCTCACAAGTATGCTGTAATCACATGCGTTCACACATCTCTAAACATAACAGCTATGGCTACAGACTGTATTCATTTACCTCTGCCTTTCTCTGGGGCAATAACTAGATGCCAGATAAAAGTGTTTAAGAGCTACAAACGAGACAGCTGTTGTCACATTTTGCTGCACCAGGAGGCTTGGCACTGACCCCTCCAGCAGGCATTTCAAATGCCTGTGATATTCCAAATGCAAAAACCAGAATGACATTTAAACAATCACCAATTAGAAATCTGAGATAAAAATGAATCAGATCATTGCAATATTGAAGTGTTACTCTAAGCACATTGCTGGGACTCACATCCCTGACCTCTGAACTCCTATTAATGCTAAAAAAACAAGTCAGGATAGTAACTATTGCTTAGCTAGGAATTGAGAGTACTTACCATTCACCCAATATGCTGAAACTTCTTAAGACCACCAAATTAAAGGGAGGAAATTCTATTCTATTACCACTTCCTTCAAGCAGTAAGGTCTTTTGTAATACGCATTAAGCATCATAATTATAATTCAGTCAGTTTATCCAAGTACAGTAGAAAAGCAAAAACTATTTACAAACACTATTTACAAATCCAGTAAGACAACTAAACTTAGCAAGTTAAAAATCTGAGTCATTGTCAAAGGATATTCTGACTTTCAGACCAGCTTTTATGGTTACAGAAGTAAAATAACAACGGGATTCTGTGCAGTAACACAGTGTTTGATGAAGAGATTCACCCTACTCTTTTTTCCACACTAGAGCTCTGAATCACTCTAAGTGGAGCTTTTAACCACATCAATTTCTTCACAAATTGATGACTGTATCAATCCTGGGGGTTGGAGATGAAAATCAAGCTAATGATCTTCAAGAAAAGCCAGGACAGCTGCCCTGGAAGACATTTTTAAACCCTAAACTGCACACAGTTTATCAGAATTAAGAACTCCTCTTGCTATGCTGGCAAGAACTGTAGCTGATATTTTAGGAGGTTTGGGACTCACCGTATTACCTTTGAAAAGCAGGACTATTCAGATTTACAAGGAGCTTACTTTCTTTATACCTTTCCTGTATACTCAAATGTCATAGTAGATGTCAGTACAGCTGTTGTGGCTGTCCTCTGCATATGTAAGCACATTGCAATGAGTGCATGTGATGAAAGACTACAGGAGAATGCTGTTATGACAGCTCTGTGAGAGGCAATACCTGCTTGCTAGGAATTTGCTTCGCCACACATCACATTGGATAGACATACGCTCTAATTGTTCAGACAGCTGAGACATATTCCGGCCCAGGACTTCATTTTCTAGGATGAGCTGATTTTTCTCACGAGCCATCCGTTCAAAGTGATACTGCAGATCGTCCCCCATAGAAGCAACAAGTAATTTCTTCAGCTCCCGATTGACCTAGAATTAGACCAGACTCTCTTGTGACTATCAGTAGAGAATAAAACAATTCCTATTTCCAGAGTACAGTGCAAATTATTGTAAATTGCTAACAACAAATTGCCTTTCCATAATGGGACGCATCCAGGCAAGTGTAAACATCTGAGCCTTACTTACGCATGTTTAACATATCCTTCTTTAAACTCTAACAGAGCCAAAGAGGAAGAACGAAAGCTTGCTACAAGAAACTAAGTTTCAGTAGCATCCAACTCCTGAATCAGTAAGTTAACAAAGGGTTAGACAAGACATATAGTCACCCCTTCTACAACATAACATTTCTCATTAGTGGTTGAGGAGCAAACTCTTTTCTCATTAAAGGATTAATTTCCCTGCAGCCCTCTAATGTGTTTCTCAGCTTCAAACCTTTGATTCTTTCATCTGTTGTCAGAGAAGCAGGACTCGACTGCTTTGATGTACTACTACTCTGTATCTTAGCTGGTAAGTTCAAAAAGGAAACTATTTGTTTCAAGGCTAGAGTGTCATAGCAGTTTTCTTTGGTCATATTCACAAACTGCTTATACAAACCAAAACAATTCAACTGTGTGAGAGAAAATACCTTTAATTTCTTACCTCTGTCTGTATACGCAGCTGATTAGAGAGACCTTCCTTATCCTGTAACAACCGCTTTTCGGAATTTTTCAGCTTTTCAATTGCATTTTTTAGCTCTATCTGTTCTTTCTTGGGATCTGCGGCTCCATCTGACTGATGGAACGTGTCTCCTTTATGTCCCACAGATTTAGCTACCTTAGCATTTTTAGTTGGAACAACATGGGTGATGGCTGCTTTGGGGACTAATATACGAATAGCTTCAATCTCCACTGATTTGTCAGCATGTACTTTCCCCAGCTGCAGAACTCCAGGACTCAGGGAAGAGGCTGTCTTTTTATGTGGGCTGTGGTGGATGTGATGGTTTGGGTTCGTAGTGCTGGCTCCAGTAATTACTTCCACTGATCCAGACGTCTGCTCCGTTTCCATGCCATCGCCAGGTCCTCGAATGGGTGAGGAGGCCTCATCAACTAGAATTTAGAAATTGTGGAGGGAAAGTTTACCACCTTTCAGCTTGGTTATAGTCTCATTGTAACTCTTCCTTAATTCCTGTACTTCAAAATTACAGATTTTAATTGTACACTGCATGTGTAAAATAGTCCTTTGCGGCAGCAATTATCAAGCACAAGTCAGAAAAGTCATAGAATGGTTTGGGTTGGAAGGGATCTTAAAAGCTCATCCATTCCCCTGCCATGGGCAGGGACACCTTCCATTACACCAGATGGCTCAATGTCCCATCCAACCTGGCCCTGAATACTTCCAGGGATGGGGCACCCACAACTTCTCTGGGCAACCTGTTCCAGTGCCTCACTACCCTCACAGTAAGTCTTTACTCAAATGTGTATTTCTCATTAAAACTAACAGTACGAGACACAAACATTGATCTGAATTGCATTAATTTATATTTCATGCTGCCACACAAGATTAAATGCAGACACAAAAAAGAACTTGCATGGAAAAAACTCTTGACAACATTACTCACAGGCTGAAAGCAAAATCAGGTTTTGGGAGCTGACAGAATCAGAGCAGTTTCATTTTAAAAGCAAGAAGTAAATGAAAAACAGCTATTAGCTAGACAGATGCTGACACCTTAAGAAGTTCAGCAGGCTTTTAAGTACTATCTAACGTGTTTTTAGCTGTCCAGATGAAGGTTTAAGAAAAGCCAAAAAGCCAGTTCTGCTCCATTTCTACTCGACACCATTGTTCCCAGTAATGCTGCATTCTTCTCTGTATTCCCCAATACACACATTTAGTGAAATTAATTTTATTTAAGTTCACCAAGTTTTCAGCTGAATGAATTTCTATTGTAGTAGTTTCCTCTCGATGGGTGAGATTGCTTAGTGTCATATGAATGACCTACCTTTTTCTAAAGATGTCATTTTCTCTTTAGCAGCCAGCTCTTCCTAACTTGGTAAGCCTGAGGAAGAAATGAGGAGGGGCGTGGAAAAAAAATCTTTAGCAATGTAACAGTGACAGTTAATCTTGGATTGTCCTATTTTTACTACAACCTCTAAACTTCAGTTCAGTAGCACAGTGGAAAACCCACCCCAAAACAAAGGGAAAAAACCCAAAATGATAAAAACTACATCAAGATCTAAAGAGTTAAAAGGAAAAGGCTGTGAGGCTTCTGGCACTGGTTTATTTTTTCACTAAGAGAAGTGCTTCAACTCCTTTCTCTTGCTCCTCATCCAGTTCCAGTTTCCATGCCTCAAACTTTCTGGTCTCCCTCCTTTTTTCGGTGAGCCCTCATTTTACTCTTTAAAATCTTTGAACGCTCTCAGAGTACAACTGCATAACCGTGCACAGATAACCTAATATAATCACAGAACCACTAGGGAAATCCCACACTGAGCTTCAAGCAGAACAAGAGGTGAGGAGGAAACAATGGCAACTGCAGAGTTGCACAATTGCTTTAGTCCTGCTTGCTATACACAGCTTCTTTGACAGTGCCAATTCCCAGACAAAGAAGGAGTCAGTGCCTTGAGTGGCTGCACATGCTTAGCTTACCCTAACAGAAAAAGTTACCCCCAGCTTGACCCAAACTACAATCCTGGCCATTTTTTCCCTTATCCACCAATAGTACTGACCATTGCCACCTTCATCCACAGGTCCACCCACTCTCAATTCTACAGGTCACTCGTCCCCCTTTCCTTGGGTCTATCACTAACTACGTTAGTTTGAGATCAGTATATTCCTACTTTGTTTTGGTTTAGTTATCTTTTCTGATGATCAGAAGACGAAAGAAACACCTTTCCCACCTTGAGCTTTCTCAAACTGCAGATGCAGGAACGTCTCGCCACCTGTTGCTGCTACAACTGGAATTGTGTGTTACTCATTTAATAGCATTACATATTAATCACCACTGCTGTTTATTCCTTTGTGATTGAGGATCTCTACTCACTTGAGGAGAACGAGAAGGATGAAAGAAGGAGACAAGAATACTCAGTAAAAGGACTCGTTATGAGCATTTGGCCTTATCCGCTCATCTGAGACCACCTGCTGATGACTCTGCTCCTTCAGCGTTCGCGTTACCAATCCCGCCCTGCTACGTGCACAAGCAGTGTAAAGCCTTTCCACGTATCCCCCTCTTAGTACATCTCCGCAGGCAGAGCTCCTTCCCTGGTTGCATCATTAACCGCGGCCCCTCCCCACTGACGCGCCCCGCACAACCCCGGGCCTCGCACAGCCGCCCACCCACTCACCCGCCCAGCCCCGGCCACAGGAGCGCCCTGCCCCGACCCCCGGCCCCGGTGCCACACACCGTCCCGCGGCCCTGGCGATGTCACGACAGCCCCGACAGTTGCGGCACCCGCGGCTTCCGTGTCCGGGGCGGGCGGGGCCCCCCGCGCGTCGTGTCCGCTCCCGCCCCGCCGCGGGGCCGAGCGCGGGGGCGGCGCTTCGGTTTGCGGGGCGGGCCCGGCATCGCCATCAGCGCCATCGCCGCCGTCAGCGTCGTCACCATCGCCATGGTGAGCGGGGCAGCGGGGCCGGGGGGCGGCGGCGGCAGCTCCGCGAAGCTGCGCCCCGGGGTCGGCGGTGCCGCTGCCGGGGTGTGCCCGGCTCCGTCCGCCTCGCTGCTCAGGGATGCTGTGGGGTGCAGCCGGGGCGAATTTGAAGCTGCCATTCGGGCTGTTGGATGCCCTGCTGTTGGGAAGCTGTTGGGAAGCTGTTGGGAAGCTCTGGGCCTCCCTAGGAACAGGCTGGTTCAGGAACTCGGGAGGGAAGGCAGCTGGTGCGTGTCAGGAGGGAATACTTTTTGGGTGCGACGGTGTTTATTCTTCACCGGATGCGCTGTATAGTAATGCAGAGCAGACGTCAGGATGTCTGTCACTGCAGGGGCACTAATAAAGAACCAACTTGCACTTTGATATCAGGAAAAGGATGTTCTCACTTAGAGAGTGTCTGGGCACTGGAACAGGCTCCCCAGGGAAGTGGTCGCAGCACCAAGCCTGACTGAGTTCAAGAAGCTTTTGGACAGTGCTCTCAGGCACATGGTGTGACTCTTGGGATTGTCCCATACAGGGCCAGGGGTTGGACTCAATGGGTCCCTTCCAACTCAGCATGTTCTGTGATTCTGTGATTACAATACAACGCAGCTGAGTCCCCTTTGCCCAAGAAGGCATGCTAAACCCAGTGTCCTAAAGCTGTTTAAAAGCCCAACAGTTTTAAATTGAATTTTGTATTCAAGCACATGTGCAAGACACATGTAACAGCTTGGCCGGTGCACCTGCTCACTGTCTAACACCTGCCTCACGCAGGTCAGGTTTGCCCCAGCCTGTGCAGCAGCTTTGCTTGCACCTCGTTTTGAGAACACAAGATCAGCATTTGCCACCTAAATGAGAATGCAACTGTTTATTTTCAAGTACAGGCATTGTAAGTCTTTTAATCCAGGCAAAACTGTAATTTTCGATTCCTGTGTTAAATTTATTCACGTTAGCAGGAGTCCTGCTTTGTGAGTTCCTGCAGATGTCACTTCGGTAAAGCATTCGCTTTGTTATAGCTGACTGTCACCGAGAGTGATGTGTTTCTAACCTCCCTTTATTTCTGGAGTGACACCCTGTGAACTGATTCATTAAAGCAGTGTTGAATCTTACAGCAACCTCTAACAGAACATTTCATGGTGAATTTATTTAATTTCTTTAAAAAAGCCTTCAGTGACAAGACCTTTATGATCTGTTGACATAATTCCATTGCATGACAATTTTTATAAACTCAGTTCTCTGAGTGTTTTTATATTCTGTGCCACAAATGATGCCAGGAATTAGTTGTTTTGTCCTTGGTGGGTATAAAGATATTCCATTTTTGGCTTTTATGTGTGAAAGAACTTGAAGATTATAACTTTGCCCTTTCCTCTTTTCACATTTCTCTAAATGTGGTGTTTAACCTGTAGGTTGCTTGCCAACTGCGGTGTGTTTCATTGCAGCTAAGCAGTGTGTTTGTTTCTTGTGTCTTAGATCTTCATATTGCCAAATTTACTATCCTTTTTTTCCTGAACTGTTTTGCACTCTTAACTGCAGCCCACTGTAATTATCAGATTTTTCTCCTGTGATTTTGTTTTCTAGATAGTTTTTCCCTTTGATTATTTTTTCCTGATCATTGTTGTAGTACTTTGCGTCTGTCTCTATAGAATTTTCAGATTATCATTTGGAGTTCTGCTTCTGAACTGCTTGCAATCTTTCCCATCTTAGTCGTCAGCCCAGATTCTGGAAGTACATTTTCGTAGTTTCATTTTCAGGGTAATAAGGAAAATAGGAAATAAAGCAGATGCATGGCAGATCACTGTGGATCACCATTTGACTCCCAGTTTGCAGTGGAAGTATTCCTAATTACATCTTCATTTAGTAGTTATAACAGCTCTTCAGTTTAGGCCCTGTTGCCTTATTCAGCTTGTCAGACTCTCAGGTGACTTAGATTAAAAACTCTGTCAATGCCCTGTTTGTCACACCTGTGGTTTTTCCCTTCCTCACTGTGTCAGAAAAAGATTTGTTCTTGACAAATTCACATTATCTGCTTTTTGTTATTGTCTTCTTAGATGCTCAGTGACTGACTGCTTAATAACTCGTTGCATTATCTTCCTAAAGATTTGCTCTCTTGGGACTCTCTCTCTTGCCCTTCTCTAGTGCCCTGGGACCTTTCTCTTTTGTTTTTTTCTCTGGCCTTTCAAGTGTTACAGAGTCCTGTTTGTTTCTTTTATGCTTAAAAAGCCATCAGTTTTCTGACTTACATACCCTTCCTCCCGATGTTTTTTCAAAATGCATTAAGAATAATTTGTCTGCTGGAAGATGATGGGAAAACATGTTTTGGGAATGTGTGCTGCCCAGTTAGGTATGGGCACAACATCCTGGGAAAAGATAAGTTATGTGACTGTTGGATGCCATGAATTTACGCGGTTATTTGTCTAATAGCACCTTGGCTTTACAGGTCTGCTAATCATTGGGAAACAGCTTTCATTGTCATCAGGTGGCAGTATTTCAAGTTAGTTCTGATGCACTGTGGCATCTTGATGGTGATTGTGTGACTCATGGCTGCTGTGGACAGTGAGCAGTAAATTCCCAAAGGGAAACCTGCTTATCCCCATCTGAGATGTGCTCTCCCTCTTGGCTGCTGGAATGATTTATTCTTTAATGGTACCTTTCGTGTAACCATGTGTAGAGATGAATTTGTCCATCATCTTAATAATGTTAGTTTCTTTTTATTCATGAGTTTGGTGCACTCTGACACTTGAAAGTGTTCCAGATAAAGAAATGCAGCATTTGCCAGGGAACAATGGGTGACTTGCCAAGCAGATGCCATCTGGCATTGATTTTGTGGATATAGAAGCAAATGGTTAGTGGAATAGAAGTGCACAACTACCTTAGTTGTTTTTGCAGAGCTGGGGAAAGTATATGTGAAGTAGATTCTCCTGGTTGCCAGAACTTGCACTTTTGTAATTTTGACCAAAATCTTGAATACATCAGGGGATGAGCAGTTCGGCTTACTTCAACAGAAAATATTACAACTTGTGTTTGTTACTGTTATTATTATGATCAGTTAATGGGTAAAACCCACAAATTAGAGAATATCAATATGGAAAGCATCAGTTTAGGCAAGACAGGGAAGAAAAAGGAGTAATTTTTTAAAACCACTTTCATTCATCAGTGGAAAAGACTGTTTTGAAAAACAGGTCTTAGAAAACAGGAAGTGAATCAGGCATTTCTAGAACTGGGAGTCCTGGGTTTCTCATGGTGTAATCAGATTTTCAGCTGAAGGCTTTTATAAAGGCAGTACAGCTCATGGGGCAGCTGTGGAATATACCTTTGTTTACAGGAGTTTCATTTGGGATGCAGTAATCTAGTGGTACTGGATGAGCTGGTAAAATGGAATAACTTTGGTGAAGATCTGTCTTTCAGAGCTATCATATAAACAGACAAAACTGTTTGCTGCTAATGGACTTTCCTGAACAAGTGCACATTTATAAAATGACTTTTCTTTTAATAATTTTCAAATTACATACCTTTTGTTTCAAAATAGCTGCCATTCTATCTGTCATTTGCATCATTTCATCACAGGGAAAAAGAAAATGTTATATGCAGCATGAGGAAAAACTAAGCAACATGCTTATTTTTTAATAAGGTAGCCTTTAAGTACTTATTGCATGGTGAGTCTTCCTGTGACCATCAAAAATATGTCATAGTTTCTTCTTGAACTAGTGTTTCCAAGTAGTGCTAATTTATTTCTTCAGAAACTGCAGAAGATGTAGCTGGTAAAATAACAGATTCTTTGGCACTCTTTCAGACAAATGAAAACTGTTAAAAAACCCTATAACTTTCCTTTGTTCCAGGAGCTCATTTTGGTTTCAATGCTGACATCTTTATGACATTGTGTGCTATATAAAATACCACCCTACAAATATAAAGTTGACAGGTTTAGAATCCATGGGATAAATTACCTCCTACTGTAGCTAAGTCTTGGCTTTGGCTTGCAGAAATTGCCATCTCTCTAAAAGTAGTTTTAAATGCATAGGTGGCTCTTCTGATGGAGTGGCTCAAATGAGTGACATTGTGATAGCAAAAGTTATCTAGCATTACCTAATGATAAATTCAATACTAATCTCCCTTTGTCACCCAGAGTTGGCTGGCCAGATCCTTTGGGTTGTGGGATCTTAATAAATTTGACATGTCTGTCCTACTTGTATGCTGGGGTCCTTTTTTTTTAATATCCACATTGTCAGAAACTCAAATTCAGGAATTACCCAGTGAACCATTGCCAGGAATAAAGAAAAGTTACAAACTTTCAGTTGGCAATAAAAATACAATAGGATTTAATGACAGAGACACTGGTTATTTAGAGAATTGTTCCAGGCAGATTTGACGTGGATAAAATTATGCTTAACAGTGTTGTGTCAGAGTTCCTAATTTTTGAAAGTACATCTAGATTGTTCTTAATAAAGGAACCCAATAGGTCTATGGAGGATCCGGAGCAACTTGGAAGAAAGTACATTATCTTTGGGCAAAGAGATGCCAAGCTATATTAGGAATCACAGAATCATCATTTAGGTTGGAAAGGACCTCCAACCTACTCAAAACAGGTCTAACCGGACCAGGCTGCTCCAGCCTTTCTCCAGGCAAGTCCTGAACATCTCCAAAGATGGAGATTGTACAACCCCTCTGGGCAGCCTGTGCCTGTGTTTGACCACTCTCTTGGTAATTTTTTTTTTCCCAGTATGTGACTGGAATGAAAGCTCAGCAAGTATTTGCATGTATAAAGGGCATATCCCTGATCAAATGAGCACATAAAAGAGATAGAACATTTTTTTTCCTCATACTAGAGGCCTAACAGAAATGTTCCCAATATGAGAAACTCCGTGAGATAGCCCTTGAAAGTTGTCCTGGAGTGGACAGCTCTGATACTTGTCTAACACCTGTGGCATAGACATTTTTGGAGGCTGGGTGTTTCCAGCCAGCACAGGTTTAGGAAAGGCAGGTCCTGCCTGACCAGCCTGATCTCCTTTTATGACCAGGTGTCCCACCTAGTGGATGGGGGGAAAGGCTGTGGATGTGGTCTACCTGGACTTCAGCAAAGCCTTTGATTCTGTGTCCCATGTCATTCTCCTGGAAAAGCTGGCAGCCCACAGCTTGGACAAGTGCACTCTTGGCTGGGTTAAGAACTGGCTGGAGGGTTGGGCCCAGAGAGTGGTGGTGAGTGGTGCTGCATCCAGTTGGTGGCCAGTCACTAGTGGGATTCCCCAAGGCTCTGCACTGGGGCCAGCCCTGTTTAGTATCTTTATTGATGGTCTGGATGATCTTAGTAAGTTTGTGGATGACACTAAGTTGGGCAGGACTGTTGGTCTACTGGAGGGTAGGAAGGCTCTGCAGAGGAATCTGAACAGGCTGGATAGATAGGCCAAGGCCAATTGCCTGAGGTTCAGTAAGGCTGAGTGCTGGGTACTGCACCTGAGTCACAACAACCCCAGGCAGTGCTACAGGCTGGGGGAAGAATGGCTGGAAAGCTGCTCTTGCACCTGAAGGTGCTGGTTGACAGCAGCTGAACATGAGCCAGCAGCATGCCCAGGTGGCCAAGAAGACCAATGGCATCTTGGCCTGGATCAGCAATAGTGTGGCAAGCAGGACTAGGGAAATGATTGTCCCCCTATTCTTGGCGCTGGTGGAGCCACACCTCAAATTCTGTGTCCAGTTCTGGGCCCCTCATGACAAGAAGAACATTGAGGTGCTGGAGCGAGTCCAGAGAAGGACAGTGGAGATGGTGAAGCATTTAGAGGGTAAGTTGTAAGAACGGCTGAGGGAGCTGGAATTCTTTAGCCTGGAGAAAGGGAGGCTCAGATCGGGGGACCTTAACGCTCTCTACAGCTACCTGAACAGAGGTTTTAACCAGCTGGGGGTTGGCCTCTTCTCCCAGGAAACCAGTGACAGGATGAGAGGACACAGCCTCAAGCTGCACCAGGGAAGGTTCAAGTTGGACATCAGGAAGAATTTCTTCACTGAAGGGTTGTTAAATGTTGGAATGGGCTGCCCAGGCAGGTGGTGAAGTCACCGTCCCCTGGGGTGTTCAAGAAAAGTCTAGACGTGACACTTAGTGCTATGGTGTAGTTGGTAAAGTGATGATCAGTTAAAGGCTGGACTTGGTGATCTCAGGAGTCTTTTCCAACATAAATAATTCTATGATTCTGTGAGGAAAGCCATATACCTGTGTGTCAGGAGTTTTTCTGCGTGAAACGCCTTTATCACCCAGACTGTTGTGATCTGTTGCTTTATCGTTTAGTCATTTCTATCTCCACTTACAGGGTTACTAATTTTGAGGCACAGTACACTAGAAAACGCTGGCAAACAGAGATTGCTTCTTACTGATCATTTCAGAAGTTAACACTCGAGTTTTAAATAAGTTGCTCAACCTGTCCTTGGGCACCAGAGGGCGCTCCTGGATTTGCAAAGAGCTGGCTCTTCCGAGATGTTTTCTGAGCGCCTGTTGCATGTGCTTTGTTTGCATGGATCCTTCAATAATTGTAACTACCTTAAATATCTTTTTTTTTAAAATCAAACTTTTCCTACAGAATATTCTAACACCTCTTCAAAGAGAACCACACTGAGAGATCTACCAGTGGGTAATGGGGGGAGGTAGGTAGGCAGGCATGCTGGAGGCTGTGTACCTGTTCTTCCACATTAACACTGCACATTTAAGTATGATCCCTCTCTAAAATTAGCATCTCTTCTATTTTTATCCTTTCCATGTATTCTTTCTCCTGCTGTAGGGACTGTATTATGCTGTATGTTTTCTAGTTACACCAATGCTGTCCTTGCCCTGTCTCGTGTTCTCTGTTACGATACACTCTGATAACTGAACTGTGCTCTTTAAGTCTGAACATCCCCAAATCACTGGTGAGGAAGAGGGGAACTGTGGTCTGGATGCAGCTACTGACATTCTGGGCTAGCAGTGTTTCCTGGTGGCAGCTGCAGGTACAGTGGGCCTGGTAGCATTTTCTGACTTCTTCTGCAGTTGCCTGGTTCCTGTGCTGCAGTAAAGGGTCTGTGGAAGAAGGAAATGAGGATGAACTGACTGAGCTGCCTCTGTCATGTTATCATTAAAATCCAGGGGGATTTGTAATGCTTAAACAGTACACATGTTTTAGCTGTTAAATATTGCTAACTTGCTAACTTTGAACTGTAGAACAAATCTTCATAAAATGAGCCTGTAAAAGCCTGCAACGATTGGCAGAGTTTAATAATGGGGTTGTACTTAACCACTTTGCCTTCTCTACCCCAAAGAAGTTTTTAGTTTTTTACTTTACTAATGGGAAATTGCTGAACAGCTTTTGTCGTGAGAAGTTCTGTTCCCTTGTAACTTGTCATTAGTCTGACTTCAGAATAAAGTATGAACACGACATCTCTACTAGCTGAAACCTGGATTTAGTCCAGCTACCTTAGAATTGAGACTTAACACAATCCGAGGGGAAAAAAGTAGTTTTTTAACATAAACATTTGGTTAAGTAGTAGTGCAGACAAGATACCTGCAGTAGTGAGTAAGAAACGTCAGCAAAGCTGTTTGTCTGCTTCACAGGATCATAAATGGTTAGTAGACTGTTACAAACTCAGAGTGTTCAAGGTAGGCACAGCTTGTGTGGTCTTTAGAGCATTCACACAAAATCCTGGGTGCAAATTGCTTTAGTATTGGCTGCTGAGGGATCCTCTGTCCTTTAGCTGTGATTCCAAGGCAACCAACTAGTTCTTGTTAAAAACGCTTCTCAGAAGATTATTATGAGCTGAGATAATCTGAAAATGCTGTAGGCATTATATTGCTTTGAAGTGCTGTTGACAGCTTTGGTTTAGGATTTGTAGGTGCTTCCTTTTAAACCTCTAATTCAGCTGCTTGTAACTTTCTCAAATTTTAACCATTCTGTGTGAAAATTTCCAGACAGATTGTACTGGAGGTTGAAAATTTGATGGAATACCCGAATAAGAATGTGTTGGGAGAAAATCTGAAAATGCTTCAGAGTCCTAGTAAAACAAACAAACAAACAAAACAACAATAAAAAACACAACAAAAACAAAACAAAAAACCCCCCAGTGTTCATTTGAAACGCTTCAGTTTTAAAAATACAGGAAAATTGGAAGCTGAGAGTTTGCCAGAGGAATGATATCTTTGTCAACTTTTATGTTAGGCCAGGTTTTGAGCCTTTCAAAAATGTTTTTCCTGTAAGTACAGTATTAGTTGGACTTGTAATGGGCTGTGCACAGGTGGCTGAGTGTATGTGTAGCCCTGTTTCCCTTCCTGGGATCACGTGTAGACCCGAATCTCCTGGTTGGAGGGTGGAGACAACGTTCAGCAGCTGACCATCGCAGCGTTAGTTCTGCCAATAATGACTGATTAGGGGCAAAGCACCTAAACTCTACTCTCAGATGTTATTAGTGAGATGACCTGAGTTACAAATGCTGTTCTGAGTCGGGAAACAGCTTTGCTGTTGCTTAAATTGCTGTCAGACTCTGCTTGAGTTAGTGGAGGCAGATGGACACAGAGACATGTGCTGAGCACCGCTGACTACTCTCAGGGGAATTACCTGTGGTCATGTGATTAAAAGTTCAGTAGTACATGCTATGATCTGCAGCTTTAAAAACATGCATTAAATAGCGACATATTCCCCTAAAGACAAGGTTTAGCTGGTCTTTTAAAGCTAAACCTGTCTTCACAGAGCAGTGAAGAGCAATATGGCATCCTTCGTGTGTTTTAGGCGTGCAGTTGCAGAGGATTGAAGTTGGTGGTTGAGAATTTGAATTCTTGATTCTCTTGGAAACTGGAGGGAAAAAAAAGTTGGGTTACCCTAATCATGCCTACATGCATAGGCAGCTTACATAATTTGCATAGGCTAGTAGTAGAAGAAGATTTCTTAGTAAATTGACAGAACAGCAAAATAGTTTTGCTGATGAGACATGGAATTGCAGATTCCTAAATCTGAGAAGAAAATTTGAGGCCTTCAGGCTTCTAGAGTTGTGTTTATCACAGCCCCTGAGTATATAGGCATGGTTTGCTGAACTGAGATCCCAACTGAAGAGCAAGATTAACCTGGTTAGTGCCACAGGGATAGAAGTATCCCCATGTTACTTGGCAACAGATGCTCCAGGCAGCAGTAGCCGTATGAACATATTTAGTCCAAAAGGTACCTGAGAAGCCTAAGTACCAGTAATACTGGGAATCAGATAACTGTGCATCTAAAGGATGTAGCACAAGTTGCAGGAGTGTAAAAGTAAATGCAGTAGATTGTTTGACTCACTTAATAGATTTCCAAATATGATTAAGAATGTTACTAATCTAGCCAATACTTAGTTAGTTCGAAATAGTCTAGCATTTGTGTGAAATTTTGATAGGTTTGCTTTCTTCAAGGAGAGGATAAAAAGGGATGTTGCTTACAAAATTCACCACTGAGCTTCTGAATGTGAGGCTTAGATTGAGAATTGTCTGCAGGCAAGACACTGTCGTGGAAATTGCACTTGCCAGATGTTTCTCTGTTTGAAAACTGGTCTTTTGATTTTACTTTTTTGCTAAAGAAAAGCCTGTTAAAAAAGTAGTGGGAGGACCAACAGCAGTGAGGGGGCTGCAAAATTGGAGTTCTAAAAATTATTCTAGCTCGTGTGTCAGAAACATGAATAGAAGAGGAGGAGGAAAATGAGTTTTAAGAGACAGAGCTAATTAAGCGTGCTCTCTACACAGTGTTGTGGATTTAAGTTTTGCCTGGAAAATATCATGTATTACATGAACTGTGAAGGTAGAAGATGGCTTGAATAACACAGCTTGGTAAATGTGTACTGTTGGGAATTCATTTTGGGATTTAAGGTGTGCTGCAATGCTGAAAATTAGAACACTTTCTACCACTCCGAATGTTATTTGTTAAATACCATCAGCATGTCTGAGGAGTCTTGTTTAAATTTTCAAAATTGTCACTAATATTCAATGTCTTAGCTACTTCTGTGTTTTTTGCTTTTTCCTTTTCCTTTAAAGAATTACTGGTGATGAAAAATTACTTGTAATATGCAAGTATAATTTTTTATGCAGCTACTTTCTGTCTGTCTCAGAAAACCTAAATTTGTATGATGGCAAAGTGCTGTGTGTTCTGACCCCTTAGTTTTCCTGCTGGGAAGTTTGAAATTTACTGTCAGTTTTCAGTCAGATTTGGTAGAGGGATTTCACAAGAATGAGGGGGGTGAAGAAACCCTCTAATGTGTCTTTTAAGAAAGTCTTCCCTGAGCACAATCATAGTTTGACATCAGAATGTCCAGCTGGGTACGAGCCTTTATTAAATGCCTGAGCTGAAGAGAGGCTGGGGTCACAGCAGGGATGGGAAATATGAATATAGAGAACTAGACCTTATTATTTCTCATGCTTGCAGAAGTACTTGACTTTTTATGTCACATTTTATTACATGTTCCAATTGTTTTAAATATTTTTGAATTGTCTTTTTCATCTTTATGGCTGCAGAGGACTGTTGCATTGAAGATGTCCTTACATCAAAGAGAAGTACTCCTAACCCACTGGTTGAGACCATCTTTAAAGCTAACTGAAGTTGCATTTTTTTGGTTGGGTGGTCTGAATTTACGAGCGCTCAGTGCTGCTTGAAGAGCTTGGTGTAGTGTAGAACCTGCACTTAGAAGCTGAAAATAGGGCAAGGCTAGCCGGATGTTTAAATGGGAGAACAGGAAAGCGAACAAGTCAACCATTTAAAGCAATCAAAGTGTTTCTGGGGCTCTTAAGAAAGCAGGTGACACTGTGACAGTGCCTCTGTCATTGGCCTGCTGGGGGAGTAGAACACTGTGAGAAGCTGCCTTTGAGGAAGGCAGGGGTAGATCTGGTTGAAATACCTGGCTCTTGCTCCTCAAACAAGGAGTTTGTCAGTGATTTGCTTTTCATTTGTGCTAAGGTCCTCTTCAGGACTAGGAGGCAGAGTTAAATCGGAAGTGGTGATTGCCTGGAAGATGACCGAGTGATTGGCTATTTATGAGCTTTGAGGAACTGCTTCAAATAATTCATAATAAGGCTTAGATATCTGCTGTAAGAATTTTATTTATACACATCTGATCATACATAAGAATAACTTCAGGACCTAATTCTGAGAATAATGTTCCTGATGAAGGCAGCTGGTCAGGTCCCCCACTTCACCCCACTGTCTGAAGAGCAAGAGGCCGACATCTGTCAAAGGAATGCACCAGCAAATATGGCAATAGTTGTTGTTTTTTTTTTATTGGTAGAACCTATAAAGAGAAAAGACAAGCATAAAGGTACATGTTGACTGACCATTTCAATACTTTTTTCTTTTTTTGGCCAGAGGATGGTTAGCAAACTCTCAGACATTTGTGATTTTTTTTTCTAAAAACATAAGATAAACATAAGCATTAATGCATAAGCAAACTACCTGATGTTGGAGTCAGTCAACCTTGTATCTTCACCTGAAATGTTTTAAAATAATTTGTATCCTTATGCTTTGAAACCCATCTCATTTTTTATAAAAATATTCTTGCTCTTCCAAAGTATTTTTGAGAGTTCCACCAGCCTGGTTTGAGGAGGGAACAGGTTGTGAGAGAAATGTGCCCTTACAATTGTTGCCAGAATTTTAGGAATTTTCAGAGCAATCTTTTCAGAAAGCTTTTTTGGTGTATTAGGAGAAATACCCTTTCAGAGTGAGAAACGTTCCTGTCTGCCGGTCCATCCTGTTCTCAGTGATTTTTGTAGAAACAGCTTGATCTGTGCTTGACTGCAGGTTTTCCCCATGACAGCACAGTTTTACAGAATATAGAACAGAGATATAAGGATGTATTGGATTCAATTTGCAGTCTGTTTATTGCTTCATTAGGAGATGAGTCAAATCCTTTGATTCTTTTTCTCTCTGGTCTGATTTGAGAGTCACTGAGTCACTGAGAAAAATGAAGGAGCAGCAAACACGAAGCTGCGCACATAAAATGTAGCAATCCTTTTCACGACTCCTAAACCAGTAAATATGCGATTGTGAGCCTGTGTCAGATACACCATCCATGCTGAAGTTCCTGATGGCGTATGTAAGCCTCATAGAGACCAGATTGCTAAGAGCATGTAGAGGTGCACTTTCTAGATACTTCAGGCCTTTCTGATTTTAAGAAAAATTTGTTGCTCTTTCACGTGAAGTTCTTTTGAGTCGGAAAAAAAATTCGGTAGCTCCCGATTCCCTGTGTTGCCAATTGTAAGAGAAACTCTAGCAAGAAATTTCTAGTCAAAACTAGAGGAGAACAGAAGTGCTTCCCCCAGAAGATTGCAATCAGATTGCAATTGTGTGGCAGTCACGAGGTATCTTGAACCTGGAAAAGCAAATCCAGATAGATGTTCTGCATAGTTCAGACCAGAGGGAGAAAATTGTTTCTCCTCCTTCCAATGAGAGTTCCTTAGTCCTTGAATTGCTGTTCTACCACTGTTACTTCTAATGAAAACATTTGGAAGACCTCCTTTTGTTTTACTGTGAACAGAAGCCTTTTGGAAGTTAAAAATGTTTACAGGACAAGACATCATATCCTGTCCAGCTCCCCAAGCATTCTGCTTTCTGATTATGAGCATCCTTGGCAGTTTGTTTCCAGGCATATTATTTCCCTCTGCAACAGAGTTCTCTGTGAGCACAGCTCTTTGCTGAATGCTTGGATTTAGTTTCTGGAACTTAGTCCCATGCTAGCTAAGAATGACTGCTTCCCCCATCATTTTCAGAACTAAGTACAAATTTTAATTTTTTTTTTTTAAATTCAGCTGTACTTGAATAAATGTTTCTCATGTGCATGGAGCCATCCTACTGAAAATTCACACATGCCAATACAAACAAAAAAGCGTAAGCTAGCAAAACCCACATGCATTTAAATGTTTTTCTGTGCAGCTTATAAAAGGAAGAAGAAAAAGAATTATTCTTTCCATCTTCATAGTATGTGAACTTTTGACATCACTTATCTCAATGGCCCTAGATTTTACCATGGAAAGGAGATGTAAAACGAGCTCAAGACAGCTGTTTTAAAACTACCAGTATATGGATGTAAAGTTTCATAGTCACTGCTGGGCTTTTTAATGTTGGTAATTTTTCCACTGATGTGAACAGTTATGAAAACATATTTCTCCTCCATTAGGTATTGCTTGGTTAATTATATAGTCATGAGAGCAGAGACTATGTGTGATTTTAATGAGGGTATGGTACAGAAATGAATGGAAACTAATTCTTTAAAGCAAGAATTTTCTGAGTTATAATGTATTTTTAGATTCACTTGATTAGTTATTACTTGAGCTGTTCCCAGGAATGGGATTTCAGTAGTGACTAACATGTTTCAGCCATTTCCTATGGGAATGAGGTACTGGGGATCTCTTGTCAAGGGCTGTGAAATCTCCCCTTTCAGGACTCAGTGCTGGTCTGGAGCAGTGTGGTGCATTGAACATGATACCACATGCCAGGTCATTGCTGTTCTCTAATCACTCTTCTCTGGACAATTATTTTCTGAGTTTCCTTTGTTAGGATGATGGACAGAAGCTAAGGATGAAACTTAGCTTGTCTCCCTTAGTTCTTTCTCATATTTGCGACTAATTCCTACTTTGCAAGTCAGGGCGCAGTAGTAAAGGGTATGTTAGAAAGTTGTTTGCCATACCAGTTCTGTTTATTTAGTGGTAAACTGATAGAAAGTAAATGTCCAGAAAAGATAATTTTAGGGCCGTGAAGGCTTAAAATTTTATTGCAATGCTTCCGATATGTGATGGGAAAGTGGACAGGTTTTTGTGTTTGGGTTTTGCCTCCTAAATCGTACTCCTCCTTTAAATAAGTAAATAAAAGCTTCTTTTCTCATTTAAACTCATATATTATGAGCTTAATATGCACTCACTTTTAAAAACTTGCATTTTTAAATTAGTTGGTGTTTCTGATGACTTGGAGTGGCATTTTTGCAGAAATGCCTGGCAAGATCTTCCCAGAATATGGTCATCACATTGTGGTTGTATTCAGTATTGTTTTCTATCTGGTTTAAGACTATTTGCATGAACCTGCAATAGTAGGATTGCAGTTCTACCGTGTTTTGCATTATACGTGTTTGGGAGGGTCTTCAGTTTGCTTTTAGAGTTGAATTTCTTTGCCTTGGGGTGTGTGCCTTTAAAATAATTTACTTGTTCACAAACGTAATCTGTTTCCAGTTGTCTTTACAGTGTTTCCAATAAGCTTTTAACCTTTCTACTGGTACTGTTCTCTACATCTAGAAATGTTTATTGTAATAATTTTATGCTGGTACAACAGAGGAAATTCTAGTTATAGTCCAGGAGAAACTTTAGAGATTTTGTTTTGGTTATTTGAGAAAACTTAGCTCTCCATATTTTCTAGATACAAACCAAAAGTGGAGTCAAACTGTGCTGCTTACTGATAACGTTTACTGAGTATTAACTGGGTATTAACTCTGCAGTTTTTTTCAAACCTAAGTAGCATTTATACCTTGCCTTTGCTTATAATGCCAAAAGAAGATAACACAAAGTGGTGATTTCTGATATTCAGATGAATAAGAAGTAATGGCCAGCACAGATTGCTGAATAAAAAATATTAATAGCTGAGACACTGAGTAAGATTGAATTGTTCAAGGTTGGATGAGGCTTTGAGCAACCTGGAAGGTGTCCCTGCCCATGGCAGGGGGTTGGAACTACATGATCTTTAAGGTCCCTTCTGACCCAAACTGTTCCGTGGTTCTGTGAAATAGGACTGTAGTCAACCTCTTTGGTAGAGAACTGCTTCTGTATAACATCCATCCTTGACAAGGTGATTGTCAAATTAATTGATCAAATGTCTTGTCTTCCAGTAGTATGTTTAAGACCAAGGTAAAAATTGGTAATTTATTATTGTCTGCCAACTCTTATTTGTTGCTTACTGGCAACAAGATACCTATGTAGAAAAATCAAGGTATGAGTTTTGACATAAGAGTTTGTTTTGACTTATATATCTCCAGAACAGTGATGATAGCAATGAAGACCCAAGCATGACTAGCTAAAGTACGAGCCAGAAACCAGGGCAAGTCCCTGGTTTTACTGGTGGATGCTGCACCCAGAATAGGAGTTTAACCACTGTCAAAGGCTGCAGTGTGTACTGTACATATAATACAGAAGTTAGAGTAGCTCATATAAAGAAGGTTTTCAGAGCTGTACAGACTTGTATAGATAGAAAAGGAAGCTTTGTATCCCCACTGCATGAGTCTTTCTATGGTACAATCTTATCTTTGTTTTGCAGTGTAGGGGTACCATAAGGGCTGGCAGGAGGGTAGGGCACTTGCTAAGATGCTTTTAACTGAACAGGTACAAGTATTCCTCATATTGTAAAATTCTGAATTTGTTCTTCATTGTCTCATTCTTTCCTGCTACTACTTGTGTTAGGGCTTCAACCTGCAAAAGCACTTAGTCTTGAGTCAGTGGTAAGCTGAAGATGCTGAAAGAAAAAATGCGCAGTCAACAGAAGCAAGATCACAGTGGTTGTTTTGTTGGATTGTTTTGTTGTTTTTTTCAAATGTCTGTAGTCTTCCACTCAATAGGAAAATTATTATTCTTTTCCTGCTGGTTTTCCAGAATAGTTACGGAAGCCCATAGGAACTCTTTCTGTCCTGTTGCTTATTGAGCTGTCATTGTAACAGCTGGAATGCTGCTGTCTTCTAAAATCTGAAGTACTAAAAAGGCCTGTCTGGCTCCAACTTAAACTGCCAGTGCTTCCTCAATGTTTATAATGTTTAAGATCACAGATACACGTAAAGAGTGGAAGCCCATGGCAAGTCCATGCTTGCCCTTAAGAGTAGCAATCAGATTGAGAGGAGGTGTGGAACATAAAAATTAGAGTTCTGTCTAACAGCCGTGAAATAACTGATATTGCATCGTTAGCTGACAAACATATACCAATAAGAGGTATTAAAACTGCACGTCCTCGTGCCTTGTGTCGTGTTTTTGCTTACTTTGCTGAGGGTGTTTATCCTCTGGAGGATGAGGGGTGGAGAGAAACTGTGCATGTGGTCACCCTTTTAGAATTACTGCAATCTGTCTATCTTGTCGCACTCCTTGAGGGCAGAAAATGAGTTGTAAATGAGGTCCAGCTATTTATGCTTTATGTAAATTTAAGGAAGTTAAGTAGTGAATCAAACTAATGTTGTCCTTAACTTGAATATGTTTATCTCCTCATTAAGAGGAGTTAAACTATGACTGTTAAGGAAGTGGAAAGTGTTTTCTTGTAGGATGTGTAGAAAATGTGTGAAGAGTCTGTAATTTAGTTGTAGGCAAACACATTTTTTTTTTAACAAATGAAGGTAAATCAAATACTTTGATGAAGTTAAAAAGTCTAACAACAACTTCTAACAACTTTGTGACTGATGAAATCAGAATAAATTATGAGATTTCTTGGAAAACTGCCACTGTCCAAGTTCCATTATATTTAAAAGGTGATAGCTAACAACTGAAAAGGTGTCACCAGCTGTGGTGGGCAGAAGATAATATGCAGTGTGTGTGAGTCCATTTACTAGTGATTTTTTTTTCTACTTTTCTAATAACAAATGAAGTTTTATCATTTGTGTGTTTTTACATATAAAATATGCATGCTTTCTGTAATAGCCGTTTTTGCCCCTTTTTCTTTTTCCAGAGTCATGATGAGAGATATGCTTTCATTGCTGAATGGTATGACCCAAATGCTTCACTCTTTCGGCGTTATGAACTTCTGTACTATCCAAAAGATGGATCAATTGAAATGGTAAGAATGAAAGAAAAAAAAAAATCTTCTGTCATAAATGTAATATCCAATTAAACAGTTTCATAAAACAGCAAGCCCCTCCCTATGCCTATTGATTTTCCAAGTAAGAAAATGTAATTTAAAATGTGTCTTGCGCTGTTTCTAAAACTAAAAGGAAAGTAAAAATATGAATTCACAGTGAAGCATGTGGAATGACACTCATATTTATGAATTTTTTTTCTTTCTTAAAGCTTGCTTTGGTGTGGAGAGATTCGTTTTCACAAATCTGTCTCATTCAATCTCTGCTTGGGTTTCAGAATTGAAACTCAGCAACACTGACCTACTGCTTGAGAAGAATTAACTGAAACTAATTCCAAACAGGGGAATAAGCTTCATCAGGAATTCCAGAGGTCTCTGAAGAGTAAAATGTAAAAGAGTCTTATCAAAGTGGAGGAAATGGCAGATTGCTCTTAATTTGGTTTTAATGAAAAGTAGGACATTTCAGGCAGAGGGATCTAAATTTTTCCATCAGTGGTGTTGCACAGACCTTTCTGCCTTGTAGTTCATACAACTAATCCCCATTTTTTTAATGACAGCGGGTGAAAACCAGCATTTTGCATTAGCAGGCATGTATATAAAAATATAATGTATACTGTAAAGATAATCCTCATAATCCAGCCAATGCTTTGTGCTTCATTTTAGGAATGAGTAAATGGTTTGGACTAGTCTTTTCCAATTTTTAATGAAGACCTGAGAGTATAAGAATAGCCTAGATTTTGATATTCACACTTAGTAATTTCATTATGAAATTTTAACTTTCCTGCTATAAATGTCAAATGGAAAAATAAGAAGCTAGTGGAACGTGCATTTTCTTACTTAAACTCCTGCTCGCAGAAACCATGGTACCCATCTGTATGAGGAGATGCACTTTGCACTGTTTACTGATAGTTTCTTTAAACAAACTCTGTCACAGTGTTGTCACATTGAAGTTAGTTCTATGTGTGATGTTTGTATGTGCACAGTTGTCAAAATGTGAGGATTTTTGTTTTTTTCCTTTCCCAGAGACTGTTTAATCAGTCAGGAATTGTAATAATCTTCCTACACCACCATGTGTGGGCTGGTGAAATTGTTGTTCATTTCATCTAGATGTCTCAAAACCAAGAGCTTTCAAGGTGTTCTTGAACTACTTAATGCACTGTCTATGGCTTGGTAAACTTCTGCATTTTGCCAGTGTGGTCTTAAGGGAAGATAGTATGGTGTGTACACGGTCACAGACTGCACGTGTCCAGGACAGAAGTTAAAAAACCAAAAAATGGATGTGAACACCCTTAGAGAAAGGATATTTCAAAATCACTTTTTGGGGTGAGTTTCTGGATAGATGCTACAATTAGAATTATCTTCTGGAGTTTTTTTACATTTCTTCAGAATTTGGGGATTCTTTTTCTTTAGTACTGCTTAATTCTTCTGCATCTTTTGATGTCTTCCTGAGGAGATGACAACCCGCCCTTACCTCTAACTGGTCTGAGAAGAAGGAAAAAATGGTTATGAGCAGCTTTTCCCTACTTATGAAAAGGATGTTTTTTCCACCTTTCCCTGACAATAGCTCTCCTTTATCACACACCTCAGCTGAAGGTGGAGCAGAGCTGTTGAAGGCATTTGTTACATGAAGTCCTGAACTTGCCTTTTCTTTCTGTCCTGTCTTGGTTCCTGTAAAGAAAAATGACAGTGGGAATAATGGAGAAGTTTCCAGCTTGCTTTGCAGCTGGGAAGAAGACAGCATAGATTTTTGCCCAAGGACAGAAAGCAGCTCTTACAGTCAAACTGGATCTCTTGACGGAGATGCTCCATTCTCTGAGTTTCCAAAGTTAATAACTCTCGTGGTGAATTCTTAAAACCTGAATAACTTTCCTTGCTACAAAAGATTTCCTAAAAAGGGAGAAGAAATCTTTAAAAAGGACAGATTCTTAGCAAAGAACTGTTTTGTTTTGAGTAATTTACTTCTAACTGTACATGGGCAGCAGGGGAACGGTCAAAACAATCTTGTATTTCTTCTGCTGTGGCTTATCATTCACTTTATAAAAAGATCTTTTAAAGAGATCCAGAATTCCACTCTAAAGAAGAATTCTTTAACACAGGTAGATCCTCTCCTTTTCTTGAGAAGAGAGAGACAGTTCAGGGTGCTTTTCTAGGAACTGTTAATAACCGTGAAATAACCAAGGAAATGTTCAGGTTTTTAGTCAAGATACTGAAGAATTTGCATATGGCCAAGACAATTAATACTGTTCCTGGCAGAGTCCAGGAGGAATCAAAGTAGCTGAATTCAAGTGATATTTTTCTTTAAGCATGTTGTCATTTCATTTCCTGCTGTACTTGAATAGTGAACACTTAGTAGGAGCATGGATGAGGAGCTAAAGACATTTCAGCAGGGAAGGATTCTTCCTGATAATCATGCCCTCAGCAGGAGGAAGTATCAAAATAATTTATATTCTCTGATCTGCAAAGTCTTGACTATTCTGCAAAAACCTTTTTTTTTTTTTTTCATAGCCTTCTAACAGAAGAGAACCATATTTACACACTTCAGAACATGGAGCGTATAATTTTCCTCCTAATTTTTTTTTCCCCTCTAAAGTTTTTTGGAATGATATGTTTTCTTTTAATGCTATGTCATTGCAGTGGAGTACAGTACATGTAACTGGAGACAAAGGGAAGTTTAGCTTGAGGAGGACAAAACTTTTCCTTTCATTGGATTCCACTTCCCCAGGAAATTGAAGGCGTCTGTAAATCTACGTGCAGTGAGGAAACAGTTCAGCAGGTTGCCTTTTGTGCTTTGCCAGCCCACCCAGAAAACTACACATTAACATCTGGCTTCTTGCTTGGAATGGTGATATATAAAGCTGAATTGTCTTGACAGGCTTTTGAGCTTGCAGCTCTAGGCAGTGAGAACATCTCAGCCAAGTGTTGCAGTCATCTATGCGTCCCTAATTCTGAGTCCTACGCAGTCAAATAGAGCATAGTATCACTGGAACGATGCCCTGAAGAGGAGACCTGCCAGGGTGTATCTTGATCGCTGTGGTGCGAGCCATTGGTCTGTGAAACAGCGCGGATCTGCTGAGGGAACTCTCAGTGAGGCTGGGCAGAGGCATCCACGAGGCACCTGAAGCTTTCATCGCAGCTTGAATTGGAACAGAAGCAAATTCAAAGATAGCTGTGAGCCTGAGACTATTTAAATGTAATACATTTGTAATTGTGGTTTAATCTTCCAAGTTTTCCTGGTATACCTGTGAATTCAAAGGGCTAAGAGTTAAATGAATTAAATCAAGTCGGTGATGAGATTCAATCCCGCAGTACTGTGGAAATTTCTGAAGGTAACAATTGAGTTTGCCTATTACTAAATATCTTTCTGTGGTAGCTTTTAATATCCTTTCTCCTGCAGTACGATATGAAGAACCGTCGCACCTTTCTGAAGCGCACCCAGTACGAGAGCTTGCACCTCGAGGATTTGTACGTGGGCAGCAAAATCACTGTCTTTTCCCGTCATCTCTCCATTGTGGACTATGGGAACCCATATACTTCTCGCAAGCTTGGGAGCCGCAAGGAGAGGTAAGAAGGGAGGATTTTGAAATATTCCTTTGTGGTTGGGGTTTCAGAGTAGTTGTTTGCTAGAAATGAGGTGAGTTTTCTGTACTGATTGTGGGGAGAAAATGTAGCTACAAGTTTGCGTGCGGTTCAAAGTGATCTGACATACTGAGAACTGGAGAGAAGCAAAGTGGTCCCTGCTTGTGGGCAAACCCAGGGCTCCCACAGTTACCTGGGTATTATCTTCAAGGCCAGCTTCTCCATGGTGTTAACTGCTGGCTCCTCTAGGTCTCCTGGGAGAGAAGAGGGGGACAAGGAGGAAAAGAGCGGTCCTATTCAGCTTTGTTATTTTCCAAGGGCAGGCAGCAGTAGGATTCTTGTGATTTGTGGGTTCTCTAGGTGCAGAATTAATGTGGTAATTCTGATGTGTGCTGGAATTCAAAGACCTGAACCTTGTGAAGCTGCCACCTGTCTCTCTGGGATCTGTGTAGAAGCCTAGCACCTTACCAGTCTGATCTGTGTGAGCAGTAGCAACTGAAAACACTAGAGGCCCACTCTCATTCTCTGTTGTTTTTCCCCGCTATGGGAGACTTTTTCTGATAATTTTTTTCAGCATCTCTCAAACTCTGTGCATGAGGACAGAAAGTTTAGAGTGAGAATGTCAATAAAAACTATAGGCTTCTTTGTTAAGACAAAGTTTGTTTATAATGGATGAAGATAACTCATCACATATTTTTGGTTTAAAGATTTGCTTTGGAAAAGGCATTAAGAGCCCATCCTAAAACAAAAATATCGAGAGGGACTTAATAAAATGGCACTAAGATTAATTTACAAGAAATTTAAATCTGGTTTATTGACAGTGCAGGTAATCTCTGAATTTGCAGATTTATTAATTTTGATAATTCACCCCAGCTTTTATTGAAAAGAACACAGAACATTTTCTTTGGTATGGTATTTCGGTAAGCCCTATTCACCTACTTGCTCCCTCCCACTAACTGGGCTTATTTTGAACTCTTTTTGGGGAGTTGTACATAACCAGACATAGAGGAAGAGTTTCAAGTTTTAACACACATCTTTGTCTTAGCTGCACAAAAATACTACTGTGAAAATTCCTGCCATAATATTTTTTCCAGAAACAGTTATGGTGCTTTTTATCCAAGCTGGGGTTGGGCATGGTGAAAGAGTAGCAAAGCAGGTAGAGAACACCAGGGGACGGATTCAGTATATATGGCTACTTTTGTTGTTCCTCAGTGGGGCCTTGGGTAGATTATATCTTTATATCAATGTGTATTTCTTGCTCTGTCTAAACTAACATAAGCTGATGCAGGGCTCGTGCAGTTATACCTAGAAAAGGCAGATTATGATAAAATGACATTTATTTTTGTAGGAGACGTTGCTGACTACAGGGTGACACTGTAGTTGTGTCAAATGGTCTTGGGAGGGGGCAGATTTTTTTACTGCTCTACAAAGGGAAGAAAGAGCGTTTATGACATGTCAGCTGTTTGGAAAACATTTTAGGAATGTCGGCTGAAAGATAACATAGATATGCAAGTGCAGTTACATATTCAGGATAGCCCAGAGGAACATAGTGAAAGGTGCCTTACAGGGGCAAGGGATTGCCAAAATCCAGTGTCTTCACAGAAGCTTTCACTGAGCAAACAGGGTCATATTAAAGTTTCCTTAGGCAAAGCAGTTGCATATGAGTTATTTGTCTTTTCAGCCTGTTCCTAGCAGGTTTTACAGCAGTTATGATTTAATAGAGATAATAAGATTTCTGCAGGGCTTGATAATGCCTAAAATAATCTGTAGTTAGAATTCTATTAATAATTTTAAGGTTGCTGTATGAGGCAGAATATTTCCCTGTATTTTTCTTGCCTTTGTTCTGTACAGGACTATCGGCAGTTTAGTTCAACTTTGACAATATTTTCTTTAGTCACTTAATATGTATGCAGGTAGGGCTCAGCAGAGGCCTTTGAGGAGACTGAGGAATGTATATATATATATATATATATATATATAAAAACCCTGTTTTGAATTTGGGACCTTTATTTTTGTCAGTAAAGCAAATGAATGTGACTCTGGGTACATGAGGTACAAAACAGATATGTAGAAAAAGGCTAGATTTGCACAGACCCTCTCCAGAATTAGGCAAAAATTATTAAGACAGTTCTATGGAGTTTCAGTTTCTATAGCTCCTCTTCTTGCCAGTGTATTGTAAGGAAACCATCACAGCAATGACTAAAACGATTAAGTAAGCATGGGCTTGCTTACGGTGTGCCACAGAAGGAATCACTAGCATGGGACAGCAATTTCTGTTTCTGTAGCCTTTCACTTGTGATCCTGGGTGGTTGTAACCTGAGGTAAACATTTGTCTGCCTAGTGTGTCCTGTCTAAGTAGACTATACTTAAGAGTCAGTATCGGTGGTTTTGAAAATGGTGTTAGAAACCTTGTATGCCAACCAGGAATACTTGTATTCTGTTTTGATTGGGATATGTTACTCTTAGGCTTCTAGTCATTGACATAATCAGTGTTTCTTCCCCTACAAGACATAAGCCACTGTGCATGCAGCAGTCCTATTATTAGAAGTAAGTAGATCTCAAAAGCATAGTCACAGCATGCTCTGTGCATTGTTCCTTTGATCAGTTCTCATCCTCTGTTGTCTCAGTACTCATTGCAGTACTGTCTCATAGTCCCTCTGAAAATGTAAGCAAATTAACTTAATTTTCATTTTCTCCTTTGTTCCTAAAGACAAAACTGTTTCAAAATCTACTTTGCGGACTGCATCCTGTCAAACCACAAGAAACATATTCCTAATTAAAACTAAAAATAGAGCACATGAATCAAAATCCAATCTCAGAAACGGTCTTCAGCATCCTGAGCTATACTTTTTGTATCCTGCATACGTCTGAGAAGCTCACACTGACATGTTAATGTTTATATATTAGTTAGGGAAAAGATGTTACAAGAGTTGCTCATTGCAGTTTGTGTTAATATCTTCTAGGTAAATTGCTTCATAATGCAATATTTCTTTACATATCTGTAGGAATGACAGTATTACTAGAAAGGTTGAAAGTAGAAAAGTAAGGGACAATTTATTTCTAGCATTAGCAGTCTATCTCAAATAGCCTGTGTAATAACATTGACTCAAAGAAGTGTTCCTCAAGGAAATGCAAACGGCACTGGAGATCTCGCTCCAGTGGTTAGATCCTTATTGTTCGTCGGAAATGACAGCGTAGAGAACAACTTACGCCAGGATGCAGGTCATGCATTGTGTGACTGAGTGGGTTTGTGTCATCGGTCAAACAGGCAGCTGCTGCCCCCATGGGCCTCAATCACATGGAACACCTGTCATATGATAAAAAATATCGCAGAATGAGGTGGAGCTTCCTTGGGGAAGAGGGGCACAGGCTGTAGGCTGCATGGAGTGTGCTGGCAAACTGTTGAATGTTGGTGAGAGGCCAGACTTTGCTGATCTGAAGATAAGGCTAAACCAGCTTTAGTTTGCACTGCAGGGTACTGAGGTGTAGTCTTGGTTGTCTACTTTCATGCAGCTCCTGGCCACATCCTTAGTCCGCCTGTCTTTTTGTGTCCTACTTCCCGATGGATCTGAGCCTAAGGTGGTCTGTGCATATGAACTCCATGATACTTGAGGAAATCTGTTTGTTTCTGAGCTCTGAAGGTCATCTATGTCTCTCCCTTAGTTTCAGATGAAATGTCAAATACATTCAAATCCTCCTCATTACATTTCCTGGTCCCAACACCTCCCTTGCTTTGCATTTGCTATGAAATAGTCTGTCTCTTGCCAAAGCATCTGTCAATCTGGGGTCGCTTAAGGTTCAGAGTAAATGTAGTGGAAGTTCCTCCTCAGCAAAGGCTGTTTTCCATGCTATGCTGCTTTATAAAATAGGAAAAAAATAATTTTCAATTATTTGTCTTTCATTTAGGAAATTGCATCTTGGGTAGCCTTCTTTATTCGAAACAGTTTAAAAGATGGAAAGTACTCTTTAGGATTGTCAGAGATGTGGAGTTTCTGAAATACAGGGTTGAATAAATATGTTGGTTTGTAAGCTGAGCACATTTGAAGCTGACTCACCACAAGATGAATGCAAATAGAAAATGCAGTTTTACAGACCTTCTTTTTGTGCTCGTTATTTTTGATTAATAATACGTTTAGTGCTGATGGTGTGCTGGGTGCTATGCAAAGCGCACTAATGAAACAGTCCTGGCCTTGGGGATGTACAGTATAAAAAGATAATTACCCATAAGACAGGATGTACTTGGAAACAAAGATGTGGGGGAGAGTGTAGAGATATTTTGAATTGATGTCCCTTAGAATATAGCTGTCAGTCAGTATAAGAGATGTAATACCTCCTCTGCCATCCTTTCAGTGTGTCTATTAA
This sequence comes from Empidonax traillii, assembly GCF_003031625.1. Classification (NCBI taxonomy): domain Eukaryota; kingdom Metazoa; phylum Chordata; class Aves; order Passeriformes; family Tyrannidae; genus Empidonax; species Empidonax traillii. Next base: position 252,134 of record NW_020955751.1, on the reverse strand, counting down.
CAGTGTCAGCTATTTGGCATGCACTTTGTATGCCATAGAGTTTTTGTACTGTACCAAGTACATTAGAATCTTCTTCTCACTGAGCACTACAAATATTTTAAAAGTAATAACAACAAAAAAAAAATCATTTAACTTTGAGTTTTATGGAAGAGGCCTCTGATGAAGTATTATTTTTAAACAGGGAATTTTAACAGCTCCAATTTTACATGTATAATGATTAACGATAGATAAAAAGGGAGCTGAGCAGGGACAGATTAGGAAGTCAGTTGGGTTCTAACCCAAAGCTGTGAGTGAGGAGCTATAGAGATACCCATTAGCTAAGGAGGAAGTGGTCAAAGTGGTTGCTCTGACAGCAAAAGGACAAGTCAGTAAATAATGACTGCTGGTGGAACACTGTGAGCTGACTTGGACCAGAAAGCCAAGGAAATTATAATGCGCCAAGCTCATTCTTATCAGAATATTGTGTTGCACAGGCATTCAAGAACAGCATGGAAATTGATGAGACACTGGGACTGGGATATGTGACTGTGACAGAATTTCTCGCTTTGATGTGATGTTTTTTTGTCTGAATATAAACCCAACATGCACACCAAATGCTCTAAGGAAAGTAATGTTGGCTGTATCTCTCTACTTTTCTGTTTTCCCCCACCAGAACACTGGCTTTGATTAAACCTGATGCAATGCACAAGATTGGAGAATTAATTGATATCATTATTAATTCAGGATTGACAATAACTAAAGCCAAAATGATGCGGCTTTCAAGGTAAGGAATTTTTAAGATTAGCTCTATTGTATCTAAGTATTTTTGCAGTCAAGAATGTTCTCTAAAGCTCTTCTGTGTTGCTCCACACATCAGATTTATTCCAGTGAGTAACAGAGGTAAGACTCATCAGTTTCATAATCCTGTAGGTTTCAGAGAGTATGTAGAGATTTAAGCTAAGTATCAAAAAGTGCTGTACAAATGAAGTATGTAATGGCTCTGTATGAATCCAAGGTGGCTACCATATCTTCAGTGATTTGTCAGTGTTTACTACTGACACATCTGTATGTCCTCACCTCATGGCTTCCTCATACAGACTGTGTTGCTGATTTCAGCAGTGTTGTCTTTGAAGTGTGTGATTTGCTTACTCTCAGTATATCTGTTGTCTTAATCTGTGCTCTCAGATTTGTGTTTTTTAATGACTGGAAGTCCCAGGCAAAGCAACTGATCTGATGGTGATGTTGCAGGGTTGGACAGATTTTACTTGTGCGTTTTCCTAATTCCCCCATCCTTCACAGAAGGCATACTGCAGAGGAAAGAGAACATGATCATTTTACCTAGGAAGACTTTCCCAAAGTTACTGCACTATTTCTCCATTATTGCTTTGCATATACAACGTGTTTTTGAAAAGAAAAGCTATCTGTCTTACGCAATACCATATTTATGTGTTCTTATGGTTTAGGTGTGAGGTCAGGAACAAATTTCCTCTACCTCAAAACCTTTCTGGCTTTATGTGATACTGATAAAGCAACTATATGACTTCTTCCTCGTCTCTGCATTCACCTGTTGCAATGATTGATGATTGGTCCCAAATCTGGTCCCAGATTTTCCATCAAACAATTCTAATTCACGAGTTCAACCAAGTTTCTAATGTTGATTTACAACACACAATGTCTTTCAAACCAGCTTTTTTTGTCTTCCTCTCCTGCAATCTGAAAGATTTGATCTGATGTGTTATTTTGTATGGTGCTTTATTTCAGTGTCTGTCTGAGAAGTTGAACTGTTGAGCCAAGTCACATGCGTTAAGAGTTGACTCATACTGAAGGGAAGAAACTGAGACATGAACTTTTATTGCCTATTTCTATATAAAAATTTCTGGTTGTCTTGTATAATTGAAAATAATTACTAATGAACACAAGATTCTGCTGTGATACCGAATGTATTTAAATAACGCCTTGAGTATTTTGTGGTTTCTTTGCATACTCTGTTTCTTGGGACTGTGCCATTTTAAAATGATAGAACTAGGGCTTTGCCAAAGTGTCCTACCCTTAGATTTCTGCAGGCATTCTTGTTCAAATCATCATTATCATCTACTGCTTTCTTTAAAGGGATTATTAACAACATTTGTCTGTCAGTTACTGTTAAGTAGATTCATACCTTCTCTAAAGGTTGTAGCCAAGATACGAAAGTGTGGGCAGGCACTTGTTTCTCTAGTCTCTTTGTTTAATCGTATGTCAGTTCAGTCTATTATACCTATGTGAACACTATTCTCCATTCCTTAGAAACATGGAACTAATAATGAAATTGAAAAGGAACTAAGTTACACAGCACAGCTGCACTTTAATATTTATTTCAGTTGAATTTGTTAACTGAGTAGCAGAGCTCAATTTGCTTCAGAAATATATCCCTCAAATACTCCTTTGCATTCAGAAATTATAATATTTCATCTCTTTGCATACCTTTTTCATATTTGCTTTCCAAAATTATTGTGTGAATTACTTTCAGAAGTGGATTTTCTGGTGAAATAGTGAATTGTAGGCAAAACTTTTGCAGAGTGTAGGTTTGAAGCTTGAGATTGTGAGAGTTCCTGTGTCTAGCATAATTTTTACATCATGTTTCTGCCTCAGTTGGGAAATGAAAGGAAAACATATTCTCTATATGTTTAATGAAAATCTTTGGGATTTTTAGTGGCTCTTACTTTCACTGAATTGACAGCAATAAAACAGGAATTAATCAGGTTGTTTTAATAAAAAAGCTGCAGAAAGATGCAGCTGTTCAAACATTGATAAATGTTAGGAAAATTAAATTTTTCTTGGTCCTTCTTGATGTTAGTTGTTTGCTCTGGCAATATATGGTATAAGTCTGGACTGTAAATGGGAGAGAGATGTCCAAAATTCCATTTCAGATGATAGAACCATGCCTTTGTTCATACTTGGAATCTGTTATTTGAAAAATATGAAGGCAATTTCGTTCAGTAAAGAGAGCTGCTCAAAGTGACCAGAAAAAATTAGAAGACTGTTTCTGCAGGTAAAAACAATTTTACAATTTGGAATCTTTTAGTCACCCTACAAATACTGCTTCGCTTATGAGCTTTGTACTCAGAGTAGAGGCCAGCAATGTTGCTTCCTTTCACCTGTCAGTCCTCCTGGGGAGCTTGTCCTTCTCCACAAATTCCAGCTTCAGAAAGGGGCACGCAGAAGGATTTAGAGCAAGACATGACTGAGCCTGTGTTCTGAACTGGAATTCTGAAGCTGCAAAATAGCAGGTTTAGAGCTGAAAACCTCTGTGGATTTTTCTAGCTGTTGCCATGCAGAAAAAGCAATTTAGTAAGCAAGAATTAAACATGAGAAGCAGCTGGGGAAAAAGACAGGGAAAAGAGTAGGTTGGGTGGTGGGGTGAAAAGCCACAAAACTGTATGCACATCAGAGGATGGATGGTGGTATGTACTGTGGAGGTCTCCAAAATGTGTGTAGTTGGGTAGTGTGGCTGTGGCAATTCAGAGCTTGGAAAGGGCCACCACCCTGTCCGAAAAGGGTATTTTTTTTTTTGCTTCCAATGCCTTTAGTTGCCTGGCAATGTGAGTAACCCCTCACTGCAGGAATCCCATTGCTCTGGAAGAAAGCAGCATGTAGTCACTGAGGGGATGTGCAAGACCAAATTGAGTTTTTAGTGTGGAAATGTGAGAGAAATCAAGTTTTAATCTGGAGGGCATTGAGCTACCTATGGGACTTATAAGGTTTGAGGATACTGTATAGAAACAAGGTTATGCAATATTTGTGCACCAATGTAATAAAAAATTAGCCTTGATAAGGAAATGTTCCAGTGAAGCAGAAAAATAGTTTATTTTTACTTTAAAGTCAAACTTCATTAACCAGTATTCCTTCTACAGCTAAAAGATGAAAATAACAGCAAATGGCTTGGCAAGAAGGTTACTCTGCTGCATTGTTTCTCAACTTGACAGTATGGGGACCATCAGTGACCCTGAAATAGGCTTTAGTAATTACTTCCTTCCCAGAGCAGGAGCTCCTTCACAGAGGAGTCACCAGCTATACCTGTAGCCACGCAAAATATGACAAAATCAAATGTAGTTTCTGTTACTGGGCATGAACACCCAACAAGCTGTCCAGCTTAGGAATACATCGCCTGTAGAAATATCTTGATGAATGATAGTTTATGGTTTTCAGGGGGTGTTTTGTTTATATATGTGTGTGTGTATATATAGCTATATCTATGTCCTTTTACTTTTCCAGAAAAGAAGCAGCTGATTTCTACGTAGACCATCGAGCAAAACCTTTTTATCAGTAGGTATATCGATTTCAGCTTGACGTGTATTAAGCTTATTTATTGAATGCACAGGATTTACTATATTTACTACATTTGTTACCACAGGACCACGGGAAAATCAGAGCTTGTCTTAGTTGAGTGAAGCCCTTTTCAGAAGTATGCACCCTTTTCATCTTCCTCCAGGGACAGATCCTTATTTCAGCTATTCAGGGTTTTAACTCACACTCTTTACAGCCTGATGATACCAGGGGAATGTCTTTTGTCTCTCAGAAGTGAAAACGCTCCTAGCAAGGCAAAACTTCAAAGCCAAGGGAAGGAGCATCTTCAGGATCAGGGTGGAGCTTGCAGATAATGAGAATTAGGGGGAACACTTAAGGTTTAAGATCAATTTAGTAGCACATCCCCCAAGTCATAAGTGACTGGAAGTATGGTGCATGGGGCAGTTCCAACTGTACTGCTACCTTTGGACAAAATGTCATAATTCCATAATGCTGGACTGCTCCACCTAACGTGAAAGACTTTAGTCTTTCCATATCTGACCAGACTGATGCTTTTGACCTTTCTGCTTTCCCTAAAGGTGCCAGCTTTCTTTTCCTCCCTCTGGCTTTGGCAGTCTGCCTCTTTTAGGAAGAGGGGACCTTGTGTTTTTCAGCCATTTTGATGCCCGGGTTTGCACTGACTTGGTCAGAAGACCTGGTTTCAGTTCTGAATGAAATGCTTGAGAATCAGCAGCAGCAGCAGCTCTCCTGCAACAGCAGCTGATTTATTGTGGGTCCAAACTCAAGCCCTTCACAGAGACATGGCCCCAGGCTATGTCTGACCATGTTGGAGGTCAGAGAACAGATGATTTAGAATTGCCTTTGCTGAGTAAGCCTGCTTGAATATGTTGATAAATAAGCAAGAATTTTGCCTGCAGTGTTATTTCACAGATGTCTATCTACACTAATGGCAATTGTCTGAGGAATTGAAGCCTTTGTCCACTGTGATGTGCCTGTCTCCCATTGTACAGTACTATTGGCTACATCTTCTTTATGGGATTTTTCTCTAAATTAGAAAGAAATAGTTCCAAACCATTACAAATCAAATAGAAACAAGAATCTTCAAGGCAGTGAAATGTGAAATCTACAGCTCATTTATCTTTAATGTTGTTTTATTACCCTCTAAATTCAGATTTAGTTTGCAAGTTCACTAAATACAAGTCTAGTGAATAGCAGGGAAAAATAATAATTCTAGTTGTTTGGAAAATTATGGTTTTCATATTAAAGAATTTAATTTAAAAAATATATTTAATATACAAGGATTAGTCTGCACAGTAAGCAGTGCTGTAGAAATCACTTTTTTCTTGTGTGTATGCATGTGTAAGCTGTTTAACTGTGTCCTAAACAAGCAGTCTCTGACCAACAGAACCTGAGTTCCAATAGCTTTCTGCTGCATAGTTTCTGTATGTAACTTTTCATAGTTTTAATATTGTTTCTTTAGCAAAGAACTAGTAGGATTTCTCTTCTCCTTTTGCCCAGTGATAATTGCATAAATGACCATTAGGCAGAAGATGGTTGGAGAAGCATACACATCCACAGTTATAATTGTGTGAAGCTCTATTTTTTTAACAAAGTAGTGCAAAAAGCATCGAGTCAGTGTTCTCCTTTGTTGGTTCTATCCAGACTACATGTTGAAAAGACAGACTTGTTGGTATGCGTGTTTTGTAAAGACCTAGAATTACAGTTGTGGCGTTTTGTTTAGTTTTTAAATAGAATGTTTGGTTTACCAGTTTGGGTGGTTGTTTTCTATGTTAGTGAGGTGGTCAGGATAGGATGCAGGCTGCTCCTGACAATTTCTTCTCCTTGAATTCATCCCATTAAAATAAGTTGACTTCTGCTTATGCCAGGATGTAATAACTCACTTTGTGATTAAGTCCTCTCTTCCACACAAACTTTACAAGTCTTTCCCTTTTCTCCCGCTTTGAGCTTTGGCTGGGCAAAATCCATGGGAGAGGTCCATAGGGCAGTGCAGAAATCCATTTCAAAAGCGGTGCTGAAGTTCTGTCAGTGGGGGGTACCTACACAGGTCATGTGCAAGAGCCTTGAAATCCTGCTGTGCAGAGGAGACATGCTTAGGAATCATTCCTGTCAGACAAGTGGTTAGCAGGGTCTCTCTTTCACTGTTGCCAGGACACCAGTACTGATCCTTTACAAATTCTTTTGAAATCTGACATTCTACAAAGTAGCCTGAGTGGGTTTGTGTAATCTGGTTCTTTAACCATAATAAGGGAATGTCTGCACGTGACCTAGTCTAACCTCCTCCTCGAAGAAGAGTCAACTGCAAAGTTAGATCAGGTTGCTCAAAGCCTTGCCAAGTTGTGTTCCAAACATCTCCACTGGATCATGTTTTTGTTGGTTTTAATTTGTAGCCTGGATCACCATGTGCTGTTTCCATTTTGCAGTGAGCTTCTCCAGTTTATAACGAGTGGTCCCGTTCTTGCCATGGAGATCTTAGGAGATGATGCAGTTAGTAAGTGGAAAGCGATAGTGGGGCCAGCAAACCCTGCAGCGACTGAAACTGATACCCTGGACAGTATCAGAGAGAACTTCGGACACGGTGGCCTAAGAGATGCAGCTCATGGCCCAGATTCAGTTGCTTCAGCTGCTAAAGTAAGTTTCTGACTTTCTTGACTGAGGTTTATTTTAACTTTGTCTTTTAACAGTTGGGTCAGGAATCTCATTTTTTTTCCACACTTGAGTTCAGAACTAGTTTACATATTCTTCATGGATCCTCGCTAGAATGGAAAAATAAACTGTCTGAAAAGAGAAATCTAGTTTATCTCTGTCACAAAGGGGAACCTTGGGCCCTTTGATCAAGAGGGCATGCCTGGTCATTTTTAATGCCTTCTGTACATCACAAACAATGAGTTAATTGCACAGTCTGCGTAGTCTACCTAGAGCCTTCCACTGTTGGTCATAAAAAGAATGGGATTAAACAATTAAATCCTCCTGTGCCCTCCTGTGTTTCGCTTATCTGTTCTCCTCCACAGTCCTCACTAGTCCTCTGCCTGCAGCCTACTTTGCTGCTGCTGCTCAGAATGAAAAAATATGAAAACAGCTCACTTTGTAGTGCTTTGTGCTTTGAGAGATGATATATTGAACGTGGCTTTGAGGAGTTTGGTTCTGTTTGCTTTCTTTGCAATGTCTAAGAAAAAGCCCTTGGTTTGGGTGATAGGTATTGCCAGCGTTTTCTGTAGAATTAAGGTGACTGTTTGTGTGCATTGCTGTGGGATAGACATGCTGATAAGTGATGTTGAGAATAAAGTTTATCTCATGGTTGATTGGTATGTTGCTGTGATGTCTTAGCTGTACACCAGTGGGGAAAAGATAGCAGTTTTTGCTTCCTTCATCCTTGTCTTTCATCTGTTTAACTTGGAACAGCTGCAGTAGTACAGCTGGAGAGAGATCTGCCTCAGAATACCTAAAAGCTGCCATGCACTGCATACTAGAAAATGTACACAGAGATCATATCCCGGTGGTAAGGGCAGGGTTGTTCAGCCTCCTGTTGTGGCTGGTGTTGGGCTGTGTGGTGTAGCAGGCTGACTGCAAAGCATGAGCAGTTCTGCTGGTCAAGGACTCATCTTGCTGATCTGCACCGTGTCTCAGCTGCTGGCTCCAGTGCCTCTGGTTTTGGCAAGAAATCATATGCTGGACGTGAGGTACTTTCTCTGGTGGCAGACTTGATGAAGATGTTACAGAGTCAGAAAGAGTTTGGGTAAAATTGATCTTTTCTGATGAAGGAGATTTATAATCAGAAAAGTCTTTGAAGTTCTGGTTAAATAGTTAGATGTGTTCAAATATAAGGGTGATAGTTTCTCTTTGTTCTTGTGTACTACCATGACAACTGTGCCAGCTTCTGAATCGAGAGTGCAGGAAAGAGTATCTATTAGCATAAAATCTTGATTAGGAACATAAGTATGTTCTTTGCTTTAAGTTTGTTGTTCTTTTCACATTTCATTATTTTTGAAATGCTATCTGAGAGGCCCCGTTCATCTGCAGCATTTTTATGACACTGGGATTATTTTTGCTGAACCTCTGTAGGTGTTGCATCTTTGTGGTGTAGCTGATACCGATCTTCAATAAATCAACCAAAATTGTGAATTTAATGCCCCTGCACCTATTTTAATTTAGTAGGCCCAGCATTATATGGCTGTATAGCGGTTGCTATGGAAACTAGTTGGCTGTGCCTTGCTTGTTCCTTTCTTTCCTTGCTGAAAAGAAAGGAATATAAGATAAAGAGACCTAAATGAACTCTTCTGACAGAAAACTGAAGTCCCAAACACATTTAATGAACGTATAATAAGCTGAACAGTTAGACTGGAAGGCTGCATTGTTCTTTTGGGGGCTAAGTGACAAGTGAAAGTATGTCTCTGATACACTCTAAGCTGCTGTCTCTCTGCAGGCCAAATTTTGTTATTTCTTTAAATGAGGAGTAAAGGGAAAGGAAAAGAGTTTTATTTTTTAAGGTTCTACATCGTTATAGTTTGGCATTTCATTATGCCAGTCCTTCAACATTATTAAGTTAATTTCCTTTTATGTATTTTAGTGGATAAAACTAAGTGTTGAATAGTATACATATTTTGCTGCCTTTTCCTGGCCACTACTTTTAGAGTAAACAGAAGTTAACAGAGTGGGACAAGGTCTTTGAAACAAGAAGCATTTTATCAATATAAGAATGTAGGCAATTAATCCTTTTGTCTCAGATATGCCCACTCAAAATGTAGATTATTTTGATATAGCAGATATAGCAGAAAAACAAAAACCGTTTTTCTTTCTATGGAAAAATCCATCAGTTTGAATTATATAATTGTCCAAGTAAGGATTACAGAAATTGTCGAGTGCTAAAGACTGGGAGATAGGTAAGTCTATTCCATTTGAATTGAGCTAGTAAATTAAATGAGACAATTCCAGGAAATGGTCTTTAGCATTGCTGCTGCTATAAAGGAAAAAATCAGATAGATTTGGTAGTAGTATTTCCTGGATGTAATTTTTTTCCCTTAAAGAGAAATTTATCCATTCTCTTACTGAATTTGACTAATAGGTCTGAAATGGAATCTGTGTTTTGCACGTTTGTTAATTTGCAGATTCTGTAACATATGGGAATAAATGGTGTGGAAAAAGTGTGAAGCTGGCAGTGAACAGTGAAAAAATATCACTGAGGAAAAAAACCTGACTGTCAAGCTCACCCCAGGATGGTCTAAGGTCCAAAGCTATATGATAATCAAGTAGTAATGGTGGGAAGAAAAGAAGCAATCAGAGGAAAAAGGTTCTTTTGATTTATCCCAGAAATCAAAGCAATTGAGTTCATCAGCTGCTATTCAGTAAGATTAAGAAAAAAAAAAAAACCCATATATATATAAGGTCAATAAGGCATGAGGAATGAGTCTGCAATTTTAGACAAAGTTTAGTTGTTTAAGAGGAAAAGGGAAACATGTAAACAAATGGGAAGGAGGTCAGTTTTGTATATGGAAAGGAAACGTACTGAGAAATGGATAGTAGTTATATTTTTGCTTATACAGTGGAAAAGATGGTTTGAAAAAAGGGAAGACAAAATGTGTATATGGGAGTGTATTTGGGAAGATAGGAAGGAGAGAGAATTTGGAAAACTGGTAGCACCTCTACCAAATTATTGTGACAGCAGCTTTCTGAATGCTCTGAGTGCAAACAGATTGTATTGCAGAAGTGAAAGCGAAGACACTGCAAGAAATATTCCTGTCATGTTTTTATGATTGTAGCAATGGTACCAAAGATGAAAAGATACATTTGAGGTAATAGTATAGGGGAGAAGTATTTGTAGGAAAAAAAACAAAAACAAAAAACCCAACCTGTTACTTAAGGTTTGTCTGTACTTATGGATACTTCACATATTGTTGCTTATGATGAAAGCTGATAGATGCAGCTAGATCAATCTAAAATGTATTCAATTACACTTGTTTTCAGGAGCTGGAGTTGTTCTTTCCCTCCAGTGGGGGTCGTGGACCAGTGAGCAGTGCAACATTCACAAACTGTACTTGTTGCATTATTAAGCCTCATGCTGTTAATGAAGGTAAGCAATGCAGATAGCAGAGGGGAAAGCAGTGTGTGCTTCATTGTATCCATGAGCATTTCTACGCCCATTTTTGGGGAGAATGGGACTGCCAGAGCACAGGGTGTATTTCATAGTACTTACAGAAGCATGCAGATAGCTTGTTTTTCGTGCACATTTAGTGTTTCTGTGGTTCAGTTCCATGAAGAGTGAGTGCGTCCTGTGCTTTCCATGTGGATACTTGTTAATTTCAGAATAAGAAGGGAGAGGTGAAAAAAGAAGGATAAAAACATACATGAGATTTGATGAATCTTATTGTGACAACTTACCTTGTCCTTGTTCCTGTCTTCCCACCACAGTCACCTGCTGGAGGTTAGCATCCTCACAACAGTGTGAAAGTGGGACACCTGGCTATGTTGCAGGGCCTTCCACTCATGCCGTAACATTAGATTAAAACTACTCACAAAGGAAGATTTGTGCTCTTATGAATCTTGTTCTGCTGAATACAGTGGGGATGGAAAGTAGAAAAGGCTTGTTAGTGAAGATGAGCCAAAGACCTAAAGCATTTGGTAGACTCTGTGATGCTTTCTGTGCCAGAGAATCTCCTGTGAGTTTACCATATGAGTATTGGAAATGTTTAATGCCCTACACTTACCATGCAAAAATAATCTCACTCATGTGTCCTGTACTTAGATGTAGGAGCAGTGAGTGCAGTAAAATATTTTGGCTCTGGCACTGAAACAGTATTTTTGAGTGCAGAATAAATATTGCTGTGTGAGAGTGCATTGAGTTTTTTCTTAGTAAGATGCGCAGCACACTGCAGCATTTTTATCACTTCTCTGTGGATAGCTGAAATGGAAACAGCAGAAGTGGCTGGAGCAGTTTCCAGGCCTTTCACACCTCATGTGGGATGTCTGGAGAGCTTGCTGAAAAAAAACGAAAAGGCTTTCACAAGAAAGAGTCTCGCAGTCCCTGCTGATAATATGCCTGTTATCTCTTCCAGGCCTTGCATGGTATCTGCTACTGATAAGTCTGCCATGCAGCAGAGACAGAATGATGTTCCTTTTACAGAAATATGGGCAGCAGCTGGGACTGTGATTTTACCTACCTACATGTTTGCAGAGGACAAATTTTTATGTGGCAGGATTGATATGTCGATGGCTTGGACTGTGCTTTTCTATACTTGATATAATTTCTATTACATGTAGAGACTCAGACTATGTCTTAATGAGCTCAGGTTGTCTCTTCCTATTTTTAATCTTCTTTGTTTCTGTAGATTTCATAGTGCCCTGTCTTTTACTCGCTTTCCTTTTTCTTGAACTCCCCTGAATGTTTCTGAGTCACCAAAAGACAAATTCTGGCCCTGTTTGTACTCGCCTCTGGGAGTGTGAGTGTCTGTAGGATCTGAGGGTGGTGAGAGAGAGAGGAAGGATACAGATAAACAAAAAACCTATTTGCTCACCCAGCTGTGCAGTGTGAGCTCTAGAAAGACTGGCCTAAGGTTCAGCTTAATATCCACTATGTACTTCGTTTTCTCACACCACAGAGGGCTGGAAAGGCAGATGACAGCTGCCAAACAGAACTGAAATTTGAAAGATTAAGTGTACCTTGTCTGAGCATTCTCCCTCCATGCAGCTTTGATTACTACCTTGAAGAGAAAGAAAGTTCAATTTTGATTTCTTCGAAGTCAGCAAAGCTTTTTATCAATCTGTTGTGGTTTAACCCCAGCTGGCAACTAAACCCACACACTGCAGCCCCTAGGGTTGTACCTGTTCCAAGTGGAGCCTTATCTGCATGCCACAGTGTCTCCAGGGGAATGCCTGCTGCAGCGTAGATTTATCCATAGTTGCAGTTGATTTGAAGTGCACCTGTTCCAGTGTCATTAGCCATAGGTCACTATGTTTTCAGAGATGTACCTGCTCCAGCATGGATTCATCCTTGAGCCACAATCCCTTCAGAGTATACTTGCTGCAGCACAGACAGAACCATGGCCATAGATGCTTGTAGATGTACCTACTCTGGCATAGGCTTATCCATGAGCACAGATGCTTTGAGGTGTCCTGATCCCACGTGGGCTCATCCACAGGTCACAGTCCCTTTGACTCCCGTTCACACTGGAGTTCCAGCCTGTCCAGCACAGCAGCACAGAAACAGCAGCGATGTCCTGGCCACCTGCCAGCCCAGGTGCATCACCAAGGCCATTATCCAAATGTTCCTGGGATAAACAGAGTAAGGTAATCGGCAGCACAGCTCTACAGCCAGCAGGGAAAGCAAAAAGCCACCACTCACGAGCACTAGACTCAGGCAAACAAGTTCCATGGAAGCACAGGAGCCTCATGATTAATAGCTGAACAGCAGTAACAGCTATAAACTCGATCCAGCACATTCCAGTAAAATGTGGCACTATCACAAACCCTGTGAGCCCCACCTTGGGTGCCAGAAAGGACTGTTGTGGTTTAAACCCATCTGGCAACTGAGCCCCACACAACTGCTCACTCATTCTCTCCCAGTGGGATGGGGGAGAGACTTGGGAGCGTAAAAGTGGGAAAAATTGTGGGTTGAGATAAAGACAGTTTAATAAGCAAAGCAAAACAAGGAATTCATTCATTGCTTCCATTGGTAGGCAAGTGTTCAGCCACCTCCAGGTTACTTGGAAAGGTGCCACAATTCTGAATGTCCCCCACACACTGTTCCATCTTATTCCCCTGGCTTTATATGCTGAGCATGACTCCATAATGTATGGAATATCCCTGTGGTTGGTTGGGGTCAGCTGTCCCACCTGTGTCCCATTACAACTTGTTGTGCACCCCCATCCCCTCGCTGGTGGGGTGGTGTGATAGGAAGAAAAGGCTTCCACTCTGTGTAGGAGCTGCTCAGCAATAACATAAACATTCCTGTGTTATCAGCGCTGTCTCCAGCGCAAATCCAAAATACAGCCCCATAGTAGCCACTGTGAAGGAAATTAACTCCACCCCAGCCAAAACCAGCACATAATTTTAAATTAACATCAAGAGTGATGGAATTCAAGGACTGGCCATGTTTGTACTGTACCAAGACCTCTTGTCCCAGCTTGTTTTCTCCAATGTTGCTTTGTATGTTTCGAAACCCCCAGGCACTGCATCTCTTAAAGAGATTATGAGAGGTCTTTTAAAACTTTGCAGAAGTCTCACTTCTGATGAGGAGTTGGTCTTAGGAAGGGACAGAGACACTGGCTAAGCAGTGGCCTTTGTCTTTGTCTGAGAGCTCTGGTGTGGCTTCATATTGCAGCTGGACCGATTCCAGTCTGCAGTTTTATGTGAGATGGATCATTCTTCCCAAGGGCTGCAGGAACTTTCCAACATAAGCCCAGTGGGCCAGGAGTGTTGCAGGGGAGAGAATTTAGCTTTCCTAGCCTGTCTTCTTCTGTCTTCCATAGTATTTCTCATATTCTTCTTCAGCTTATTTTTGTGAGTAACAACAAAAATATCACTGAGTGGCATCTCTTGGTGCATTTGGTCATCTTACAAAGCATTTTTGTCACAGTTGGAAGAATTCCAACAGAGAGCTGTTAGCTAGCTTTGTGACAGTTTTGGGGAGTTCTCCTCATCTCCCTTTTAATGTCTGTTAGCAACTGTGTTCAGTGACACTCGAGACATTCTGGTTGTACCAGCAACATCTCCTGTCTCTTCCTGTATCTCAGTTGGAGTAGGTGCTATAGCAACTAATGAGCTACCTACCATTTTGGCAGAATTGCGTGCAGGAGACTGCTTGGTCTTAAAGATGAGCTACTTGCTTACCCCTAGTCCACCCTGCTGTTTTGGTGGTAGGGAGGTAAGTGAAAATGCAGCAGGTGGAGAGGAAAGGAAATCCTGTGTGGCCAGTGTGAAAAGGTGGTTTGGCAGAGCCAGAGGCATAGAGAGGAATTTAAGTGGATCAAAGCAGCAGAGCTTCTTATGCGCTGGAGTTTTGATTTGCGCTCTACAAATTTTCAGTACTGAGTTTCTAAAAATAAACTTTTTTGTCATTTCCTATGCACTGCTGAGGCTTTGAACTTCACTATCTAATTACCATGAATATAAGCTGCTCATTACATATTTACAATTACTTGAAGTTTCACTTACACACTGGAGTTTATGCAGAGCTTTAGTCTTTATTTCTGCAGAAACATATGACAGAATTAATTATTTGAATTTTGCTTTCTGGTTCTTTTTTCCAGGGCTTGTTTTTTTTCCAGGGTCTGTTGCATAACTGATTCTTAGAAGGAGAAATCTTCCAATTTTCTATCCTGGAAGATGGTTTGCTTGAAAAACAGCTGTAAACTAGGGTGCTTTTCAGTGAGCTTACCTTGCTGTCAGAAGGCTGGATGTAATTCCTAGTTTATGCTGGTTAATTCTTGGACAGAGTCCTTAGGAATTGACCTTGATTGCCATAGGGGGTTTATAGGGTTCCTATTCAGTGACAAAGTAGTGGAAAATCAGTATTGGTTTTATCTCTGACCTTGCTGACCCTCTCCTGACAGGCACACAGGAACAACTGTTCCTAGGCAGCTGCAGCAGCGGAGCCTCACCACCCACAGCAGGACCTGGTGCAGTCACCACCCACTAGAGACGTCCTGTGAGAGTGTCCAAATAGTCTGCCAGGCTGCAGGGGAACCCTGAGGCCTGATAAAGGGTGTCTGGGGAGTTATGTGAAGCTTAACTTCAGCTGTCAGGGGTGCTGGTAATGCTGGAGGGATGGTATCACAGAATAAGCTGAGTTGGAAGGGACCCACAAGGATCACTGAGTCCAACCCTTAGCCCTGCACAGGACCATTCCCAAGAGTCACACCATGTGCCTGAGAGTATCATCCAAACACTTCTCGAACTCTGTCAGGCTTGGTGCTGTGACCACTGCCCTGGAGAGCTTCCAGTGCCCAGCCACCCTCTGGGTGAAGGACCTTCTTCTAATATCCAGCCTAAATACAACTTCAGGCCATTCTCTCTGGTCCTGTCACAGGTCATCACAGAGAAGAGATCAGTGTCTGACTCTCCTCTTCCCCTCATGAAGAAGTTGTAGATGACGATGGGGTCTCCCCTCAGTCTCCTCCAGGCTGAACAGACCAAGTGACCTCAGCTGCTCCTCATAGGGTGTCACTGGCCCTCTAGGAATCTGCATCATACATGTCTCTTAAAAGAAGTAAGGCAGTAGCTATTTTGTCAGTCTGGTGTCAGCATAATGTCTTCTGTGGAGGATCAGAGATGGGAAAATGGCTGGGAAGGCCACGGAAGGCAGTATATCCCAGAGCTCTGAACTAAACAGCTTTAGCTCACTCTCTGGTGGCTCCTCCCGGTGGAGATGAACTGCGTCCCTGGCTGGCAGCAGTAAGATAGTTGTATTTTAACTCTGAAGAGGATTTGCAAGAGCAATCCAGCTCATCTCGATTGGGGGCTAGAATGCAAAAGCAACCTGATACTACTCTGTGCAAACTTGTTCTGACAAGGGAGATATGTTGTGGTTTGACCCCTCTAGTATCTGTCACGCTTTTCTTTTAGTCTTCTCTTCTCCAGAGATCAATTTTCAGTCAAGTATGCGCAGCTCTAGGATTGTATGGCTAAGCTATTTAATAATTTGAAATTTTTAGTGTGGATCTGTGTTCAGTAATCCTCTTGCTTCTTGCGCTTCTGATACTTCAGATACAAGATCATAGTTGCAATCACTTAGATATTCTCTTTTTGTAATTCCCCTCATGTTGCTAGATCCAGAGGTATTAACTGTAGTGCTCAGAAGTCAAAATTGTGAATTCACCAAAATGGATAAATACCAGTTTAATGCCCTGAGGACAGTTATGACTTGACTGTTCTGTGAGCAGAAATAGCAGAATAGACCTTATAGATCACTGGGTGGGATTAGCTTTAACATATTTATTTGTAACAGTTTAGTCATGTTTGCTGTAGGAATTAGAATTTGGTATTTCGTGACTGGTTTCTTTGATGTGGCCTTTAGTTACTTCTTTTGAAAAATGAGCAGGGGAAAAATTTGAAAATAGTGATTATCAGGCTAAAGAAGTGTGTTATAGTTCACATTCTGAACTTAGGTTGCAGCACAGAGCTTGAGAAATGAAATCCTGCTGTCCTTTTCTGCACTCCCAGCCTGTGACATGGGTTCTCCTAATGTCAGAGTTTTGCCTAAAACGAATTTGGGGCTAGAACTGTGCCATGAACTTGAAAAGCAAAGCTGCTAGTCGAGAATTTATTGGACCTGATGCAAACTGAAAGGTCTGCCTAGAGGCAAGGGAGCTTCTATGGTCTTGAGAGTTCTTAGGCATGAGACTGATTACCCAGACAGGCTTGTTCTCCTAGTATGTGTTAAGTTTGAGATTTTGTTCTGACTTTTTTTTTAAAGTTAAATCCTTGTTCCTCTTATGTAATGAAAAAAAAAAAATATAGTGACATCTTCCACAGTATTCTTCAACTAAAATTTCAGTCTCCTAGAAAACAAAAGGAGGAGGAATGGTTTCTTTCCAAGTGGAAAAGATATTCTGTGGAAACGTGGTTTTAGACCTGTTCTGAGTGGATAATAAATTCTATGGACCTCCTCTATCTTAACTTAGTAGTAAGTGGACAGCTTTGGAAGCTTGTAGAACTTTACATTAATTAACAAAATGCTGCATGACAGGTAACCATAAGAATCATATTTATGTAAAGGCAGAAAAATTCCAATTGAGAGAGTAGATTGTTGCTCCAAAGACAAACCTAACTTTGACAAAAAGAATATCAAGGACTAGTTCAGTCTCAAGCACGTAGAGAAACAAGGTTTACTTATGTAGGATCTCAAGTGAAGTTACTGTATAAGAGACAGTGAGGAGAAAAGGATTGTGGAGAGTGGGAATCCAGCATTGTAGTGGATTATGTGTCTGACTGCAAACAACTGAAGAACTGTTCCTCACACATGATATACTTGTTGCTCTTTGAAAAAGAGAAGGCATCACTAAGATAATGTCCAATTCACTTCTATATTATGCTAAGTCTAGTTACATGTATGTACTAAGGAAATTAAATAAGCTGGAAAAGAAAAAGAGAATGGGATGGTGGAGGTGCAAATCTGTTATAATTCTCAGGACTATGTATCTGTTTCATGTTTTTTTATCAAGACAATTTGTACTCATTAGATAAGATTTTTTTTAGAATTGTAAACAAACCCTGGAAATTGTTTCTTTTTTTTATCATTTTAGGCCTAAGTTTGACTAATTCATTATTTTTGTTTTCAGCAAACCTAGAATTAGAACAAGGTTTTCAGAAAGCTGTCTTTTCACACTCGAGAAAAAATGAGGAATGCAATTTTCTCATAAGTAGTCTGAAAGTATATACTAACTGTTTGTGACAAGTATTTGTAATAAAAAGGTGAAGTGCAGATGCTGTGTAGTTCACCTCAATATAGGTAGAACTTCTCTTTGGATCTTGTCTGCAAGGTTGAGTGCCAAGGGATGTCAGCGATAGCCTTGATGCACCTAACTATTAGAAGTTAAGGAGCTATTTGAAAACAGATCTCAAAGTGGAAAAAAAGTTGTGGGATGAACGCAAGTCTTTGCAGATACTTCAAAGTACAGTGGACTATTTGAAACGTGACCTCTGGGTCACGCACAACATGGCAATCTTAGTGCTGTAATCAGGTGAAAACGATCTAGTAAAGCACTGTGCTTTCAGATGCTGGCATTCTTTTGCAGACAGATTTGCCCAGGCAGAACACGTATTTATGCAGAATTAAATGCAGTTTGTTTCTTGTGTTTTCCTTGAATAAATTATATATAGGGTGGTGAAGCATTTGGTGGTGTCTAGTGGTGCTGGGGTGTTTTTGGTTAGCTGGGGTTTTTTCTCTTTTGGGAAGCTAGGAAAAAAGTGATTAACATGAAAGCAACCTACTTTACCACTCTATCACCATTTTTTAGAAGAAAATTCTAGCTTTCATGAGAACGGTAGTCCCTCCACTTCCATCTGTGTTTTGAATTCTCTGCTGTAGTTTTAATGATGGATATTCCTTGCCTGGGGTGTTTGTTTTTGAAGCTAAGCCGATGTTGTTTCTTGGTTATTTCCTGCATAAAGTTTTAGCAGCTTGGCATTGGCTTCCCAACTTAGACTAACTTTCAGTTTCACTGGAGAAGTGACATTCATTTTTTTGAAGTATGAAAAATATATTTTGTATTTGTACTGGTTAAGGTAGAGGGGGAGGTGAACTGGGTCTGGAAAACCTTTCTGACAGTTTGAGACAGGAAGGAAGAGGAGGAGATATACTGAGATATATTTCAGAGAAACAAACAGATCAAATGGCACAACCAGTCCTTGCTGAAGCTTGTCAGTATCCTCCAACTGGAAAGAGAGTGTTTCTTATTTCCATGTAGTAGACTTATATTAGTGGTGTTCATGTTGAGGGGACTTATCTGCAGGGACGATGGTATTAAAAAAGACATTAGAAATTAGTGTTTATTTCTGCATTTTGGGATTTTCACTCTTAAAGGGTTAGAGAAAAGTCAATTCTAAGAGTGGACCAGGGAATTTCAGGCTAATGAAACTTCTTTCATATGAAGGACACTGATGAATCAGGAGTCTATAATTTCATTTAGATCACTCAGTGATGATATGATGGACATTTACCAACATGCCTTTTTTGAAGGAAAATAAGCTTTGCTGATCTCTGCATTCTTTAAGTATGTTTTCTGTAAAGGAAGGTAAAACAGAGCCAGGTAGTCTAATTCACTTGAATATCAGTGCCTTCATCAAAGTTCTTTGCTGTTAGGAAACCAGAATTTTCCTTTAGTGAAGGGATTTCTACATTTAAATCTGTGCAGCATATCCATAAATGTTTCCCTGAATGTTGGACTGGACATGAGCACATGAAATTAAAAGGATTTTACAAATGAAGTCTTGTCACCCATCCAGGGGCCAGTTCTTGTCAATGTTGCCACTAATGGCTCAAATGGGGAAGGACAGAGCAAGCTTGCAATGTTCACAGATGGTGCCAAGTGCCTACTGCAATTTTGAAGGATGTGATTAGAATTCAGAACATTCCTGATGAACTGCAGAAATGAAGCGATGTGAAGACGATGAAACTGAATATAAACTGCATAGCACTACCACAGAGAAGGGAAAATAAATGCACAGATATAAAACAGAGAAGAACTGGCAGGGTATCAATGGAAAGTCTATAGAGAAATGGTTGGAATATGATGTAACATATGCAAAATCCGTGTTCACAATGTTGGACCCACTAGTCCTGCTCAGTGCTTGTGAGAATCCAACTTGTGTATCATGTCCAGTTTCTGGGCACTCTGTTTCAAAAATAATATAATCAACTGAGAGCAAAAGCAGTAAGAAATTTAGCCAATGAAAACTTGAAGGGTTTAATTTATTTAACCTGAGGTGGATAAGACAGGGATATACAGCTTTCTAGAAGTAAATTTACAAAATGTGTGCATGTTTACTAATTTAGATGAAAGAAGATTTAATCAAAGTATGAAGGAAAACTTCATCGTTTATCACTGGCCTGATGTCTGGTGATTTAACAGAACCAGAATTTACCAGAAATTTTTGAAAATGTTTTAGAAAAATGAATAAAAAAAATGCAACCACGCACAGTCTAACTCACTGTACCTTGCAGCAAAATATAAATATATTGAAATCTCTTCCGTTACTGCCCTTTTCAAATCAGAGTGTAAGGAAAAGGGCGAGGTACTGGATCTGAAAACAGACAAGACACAGAATGTAGGAATATGTGATAGTTTTTTGCCAAGTCAAAAATAAATTATAGAGCTTCCAGTACATTTACTATTGATCTAGGACAGTGAGTTGGCGAACCTTCCCCAGGAAGTGGAATATAAAATTAGTAAAGGCTGGAACAGATTATAGGAGATCTCATGAGGGTTTTAACCTCCAGAGTTAAGTTAATTGACAGTGCAATAGTAGATTAAAGTTATTGTTTATAATAATGGGCTAATGCACACTCCAAGGCATAA
The DNA here is from genome assembly GCF_003031625.1 of Empidonax traillii. Classification (NCBI taxonomy): domain Eukaryota; kingdom Metazoa; phylum Chordata; class Aves; order Passeriformes; family Tyrannidae; genus Empidonax; species Empidonax traillii. The sequence continues at coordinate 231,843 of NW_020955751.1, read as the reverse complement.
TTTTAACCACTTCCTCTCTGTAACTGTAACCATTGTCCCATGCTCAGAGTTCAGTAGGGATAACCAGATAAAAAAGAAAGAAATGTTTTTATGTATGTGAATGGTTTGAATTACAATACTAAATGCCATTGTATAATCCAGTGGTAGAGCCTCAGCTAAAATATCATGTTTAGTTTTTATTCACACTCAAGAAATAAGCAAAAGTAAATGAAAGTCATTATAGGCATAGAAACATTCTTCTATCCAGAGTGATTGACCATAATCTTCTTAAGTGAAAAAATTAAATCAGAGTGGATGTGCTGAAGGAGTACAAAACAATTAACATCTTGAAAGAAAGAGCAAAACAAGCTGGATATTTCTTTTTAAACTTTCTCTTAACACAAGAACAAAGACAAACCTAAGCCTTTCTGTTTTTTTGTAGATATACAACCATCAGTTTGAGTTCAGCATAACTCTTGCAGAGATATTGATCTTTCCTTCTTAATCTTTCTTCTTCAGATTCCCTTCTCAAATGGCACGCTCTGCACAGCCAAATTGCTGGATACTTTCTGTAGCCTGTCCGTGATCTTTGACTTGAATTTCTCTATGGGCCTTTGTATCCAAAGTTGTGCAGCTCTTCCCGTCTGTTCCCATGCAAGAATCCCCAGAATACCTTTTTTCCGTGCAGATTTTCATCATTCTGCGTCTTAATGCCCTGTTTGGCACTCACAAGTGTGGCCTTGCCTTGTTCATAGCAGTTCAGAAAGTTGCAACTGGGATTAAGCCTTTGAACCTTTCACCCCCTCTGGACCTTTCTATCAGTTCCCATTCTCACTTGCATCATATGCTCTGTTGTTTTGGCTTCAAGGTCTCCTGAGATTTACTATCTGCATAATTTTCTTGTGCTAGCAAAATGCTGACTTCTATTCTTCAGTAAAACAGTGGTGATATCTTTTTCCTTCACCCTGTTACCTTTTAGCATTTTCAAATGATTATTGTTTGTAAAGATTTTCACCAGTGCTGCAGTGTTGATAGGGTTGTCCATGTATATCTGTAAAGCTGCCCTTCCAACTTCTTGAGGTTCTCCTTTAATACCAAAGCCTAGACAGAAATGAGGAGTGATGGAAATTCTTGGATTCTCTCACTATAAATGATATTCTCTTATCTTTTCCTCTCATGCTCCTCTTCATCTTCTCTCTGTATCTACTTGTCTTTTTTTCTAGATCCTTAGAGTTAGCCGGAGTAGCTTTTGAGGTCCTCTTTTCCTTTGTGGTCCCAGTCAGTGTTTGACACTCAGAAGACCCTCTGTGACTCACTTGGTGCTCCAGAGCACAGATACAAAAATGACCACGTGTCCTTTTTCACCGTGGAGCTGGGAGATGAATAGTTGTAGCTTATCACTCTGATCAAACTTTTGGGGAGTCTAGAAATTGTGTATTTATGTTGCATAGTAAGAATGCCTAGAGCTGAGTTACTTCTAAATGGGAAGAGCAAAAGATAAACGTTGTTTTCAGGGAATAAGTTGACCTACTGATAGGAAGCAGTGCACCTTTTGAGAGGGACATCTGTAGTTTTCTTACTGCACAGTATTTTTCTGAATCAAAGATTAGTGACAACTTCAACTGAAATACATTTCAGGAGGACCCAACTCTAAATCCCACTTTTCCATCTTACAGAATTCAAAAGGGACTTTGCTTGAAGTCAAGCCTGATTGTGCTTCTCTGGAGTTTTGGGACAGGACCTTAACACTTGGCCACAAAGAATCAGATGATTTCATTATATTGTGAAGCAAAATTGCATTTCAATATGTAAAAAATAGACATGAAATGAAATTACTACTTATAGTGTTACATTAAGCACCTTGTACTGGTTACTTTTAGAAATGTGTTACTGGATTAGGTGGATCATCGATCTGATTAGTCGTGGAAGTTCATGAATTCCTGTCAAAAAACCTGTTGTTGTTCCAGAGGAATTATTTTTAAGTATTGGAAGGGTTTAAAAAAATGACATATGGAGGTTGGGATGAGGAAGCTGGTTCTTGCCTTGCTTTGAAGGCAGTCTGCTGTCTTGACTAATAAGCTTTTAACAGTGGAATGGTTAAATTAGGAAACTGGCCAAGAACAAATGGAAGAGAATGTAACATTCCTATTTGTAGGGCTGGTGGTTTGTTGTGCACTGGGACTGAATAGTCCCAATAGCCCAGCTGTTACCTCTCATTGATTAAAGTGACATTAGGTTAAAAGTGACTTTTATTAATTGTTTTATTTTATCCCAAGCCATAATTCTGCAAACAGTTGTAACGTTTTTCAGTCCGATGTCTTCCCTGCTACTTTCTGTTTCTTAGAGAAGGACAATTTTCAAATACTATTTATTGTAAAGCAACAAACTGTAGAAGATGAATGTAACTGAGGAGGTCTTAGTACCTTAGCATTTTAACTGATTAAAATATGATGGAAGATTATCTGTCCTGTGTTAGGTATGTAGTAACACAATGCTGCCCAGAAGACATAAAGTGTGTTCCTGTTCTCCTTTTCTTCCTCTCACTTTCCTGTTTTTTTGGGTTAGTATTCAATTCCCCCAATTGTATTTAGTAATGCTTGTGATTCTTTTGTGCTTTGGGACTGGAAATTCATCATAACTGGTGCTTAATCTGCAGCTTTGATTTGGGTTCTTAGTGTAATCACATTTTAAACATGCACTGACCCTGTTTGAAGGGTCCTTAGAAAGTTGTTTTTTCAGTACAGATTTGGATTTTAAAGTTGAAAAGAATTATTGGAAGCTACTGAAATGGCACTCTAATTAGTTTGTCTTTTCCTTAGCCTTATCTACCCACAAAGGAGAGGATACATCCCAATTCAGTCATGGAACTGGCTTAAAGCCTGAAACAGATCCCAGGCTGAGCCTTGAGCTTCCACTCTTCTGTTGCTTGGGGGATTGTCTTTATGCTTTTTGTTTCTATTTTGGTTCAGGTAAAATTTGAAAGGAAAGTGTCCCTAGGAGAAGTGATACATGTATTGCCTACAATGGGACAAGGGAGGCCAAGTCACTGGGTTTGCAGAATTGTGCTGTCCCTGGCAGCTTGCTTATCCTCTGCCTTAATTCCTGCATCTGGGAAGTGGAGCTAACAGCCTGCTTTACAAACATAAATGAAATCTCATGCCTCTTCCTCAAGGCACTTTAATTTTTTTTTGGTGAGGCATCTGTCTGTCTACAATGGTGACAATAAGCCCTTTGGTTAAGCCTTTTGGGTGTTGCAGGCGTGGCCAATCTGTCTGGAGCAACAAAGTGCTCTGTTGCTCTGGTGAGTGAAAGTGAACTCAGAAATACAATGTAGAGGAAAATCTCCATAGGTTTATCACGGGTAGTTATTAAAGAAACCTTGCATTAAAGGCCTTTTATCCAAAATACCTTCCTACTTTTTTCTGTCATTAAAGGAACCTATCTCCTCTCAACAGAAAAGATATATCTTAGTGACTTCAGCAGAGAAACAGCCCAGAAAGCTGAATATTTGAGTCCCCCTTTGTTTCTCTAAAACATGGATTTTGCTTACAGCTCATAAAACTGCTGAAGGCAAAAGTTTTGTAAAAAGCAGATCTCCACAGTACTCCAGAACCTCTTAATTACTTTTAATTAGATACTTTCAGGGTGTGAGTGCCTATGTGAGTGGCCCATTCTTGACTGATAAAGTGCAAAATGGACACCTGTCAGGCAAAGCAGCTTTCTCATATATTTCTCGTGGCCTTTTCCCTTCAAGTGGCAGTGACCATTTATCTGCCAGTGCCCTTTCTTTGCCTTTGTTGTTTTCTAGTGAAGCAGATGACTGAAATATTGTCTCTGAATTTTGAGAAGAAGGAAGCGTTTATGCTCTGTCACATATTATTTATTATTTTATTTATTTCCTGAATGATTCCCAGCTAGTCACTTATTGTCTTTATAAACTGGCCATTCATCTCTGAAGTCAAGACAGTAGGCTCAGTGCCTCAGTGAAACCTGTGTGAAAGCGTTTGAGCTGCTCAGCCTTTCCAGCAGGGTGGACAAAAAGAAACTAGAGCTCTGGTTTCTCTCTCTGGCGTGGTCTTGCATCTCCTGGGCAAAACTGCTCAAGTCCCTTTGCTACTGTAATTTTTTTTTTTTTTCCCCTGAGAAAAAGGTGATTTTTTTTCCCCCCTGGGTTCACAGGAGTGTTATAAGGAAACTTTCACCAGTGCTAATGAGCCATGGTGGAACAGTGTAGTGGGACAGGAACTGCAGCTGCCTCCACTTGTTTCTATGTTCTGTGAACTCAAATTGCTGCATGAACTGAGTGTGTACCAAAATTTCAAGTGTTCCCTTTAGTAGTTTGAAGATTTTTGGAAGAAATATGCACTGTTCTGTGTAGGGAAGGTTTTTGTACATGAACGTTAATGTAAAAATATAATAACAGATACTTCAGGGACAGTTTTTTTCATATGTAAGTACAATTTTTGAAAGCCCTCCAACTATCCATCTCATTTATTGAGAACTCCCACTGACCTTTTCATGTGGTAGGAAGCTCACCAATCCTATGCCACAGGTATTAGCAGACTGTGTCTTGAGCATGCTATAACCTTGGTACTAGCTTTGTTTTGTTCTCATCTCCTAAATTTAATATCCTGCAATTTAAGGACTAGTTAATAAAAGGATTTAATGACCAGGAGTCAAATCCTGCTGTTGTCGTTCATTACAGGGTATTCTTCTATGGTTAATTCTGTTCAGAAAAAACGCCCAGAAATTTGTAGCTTCTCACAAACTGTACTAGAGGACAGGCATTTACATTCTATAAAAACAGTGATTCTATGAAATTCACTCACAGAGTACTGTGCTTGGCTGACATAATCTTCAAAATGGCCTGATCTTGTAAGCACAGGCAAATGTAAAATACACATTCAGTGGAAAATCAGTGGTTTTTGTTCTCCAAAGTTTAGTGTTTCATTTTACAACATCATTCAGTCTTTGAGCATGCATTCTGGAGAGAATAAAGCAAGCAATATGATCAGCAATAGCACATTTGTGAACTATAAACTTAGAAGGAGTAGGTTATTTTGCACTAATGTGTTTTTCTCTTAGAAGACATGAACAGTTGTGCTGGTTTATTGGTAATATTTGTTATCATCCTGCATTGTTTCTGGCCTAAAGTAGGACCTACAGTCTTGTGAACACTGTATAAAAAAAAAGACAGCCTGTGCTCTGAATTGATTACTGATTAAGCATCAGTATTGCCAATGGATCTTAATTAAAAATATGAATCCTGGTCTTTCAGCAGCTGGGTATTTTGCAGTTGATCTGAGACAAGCAAAGGCTTCAATAATTACCTTGGTTTTGGTAGAAATTCTTTTCAACAGCTGCATGGAATTTAATTGTTTGAAATGATCAGCATGTCACTTCATACAGAACATAGAGTTTGTGAATTTAGCTCTGCTCTCTGCTTCCTTTCACAGCATTACACCAACATTGTTTTTTTAGTTTGAAAATAAGCAGTATATTGGTATAATACCTTTTAGTTGTAAATTCTGCTTTTAAAATTGAATACTGTCTTTTCCATGTTTCTTCAGGGCTCACTGGAAAGATTATAAAAGCCATCCTCAAGGAAGGATATCAGATCTCAGCTTTGCAGATGGTAGGTTTCCTTTTGTGTTTGTTTTTATGATAAACAGAAGATGGAGAAGTGCTATATGCACTGCACAGGTGTCTTCCTGCAATATAAAACCCTTGTGCAGACTAGCAATGTTTTGGGATCAGCATTGTCCTTGTGATATTTGTGTTTTATTATTTGGTTGATCAGCAGCTCTGTTGATATTTGCTCAGTGACCTTGAGCCAAGACACTTTACCTCTCTCCAGCTGATTCCCTATAGTTAGATAGGGGGATAAGGATATCTGTCTCTTCTGGAGCAATTAGAGATACCTTTACAAAATGTACCAGCTAAAATTAATGAAGCTATTGTTAACATCCTTCCTTAATTTTTTAAATTATACTATTAGTATGGATTATGGGGAATGCTTTTAAAGATTCTGTAAGGATTTTGACACCCTGCACACCCTCAGCAGTTAAAGGATTTTAGCACAGAGATTGGTCCCAAGAGCAGTCCTGTGAGTTTTGCCTTTCAATTTTTGCGAAAGTTTCAAGATCTGAAATTCCCCTATCACTCAAATCCCCATCACAAATGCATAATAACCCCTTTCCTTTACTATCCAACAAAAAGATGTTATTGCATGTCTTAGTGGGGTAAGCTGTCTACTTATATTTCAGGTGGAATAAGATACTGTGTCCTGTGTTGTCTGTGGCATCACTGACTAAGTTTTTGACACACTTCATATTGCAGCAGTAAAGCTGTTCTTTTACCCAGTAAAAATTAAAAGAGAATTCTGAATATTTGCTGGTTAATAAGGGGTGTCTGTCTGTTGTTGTTGTTGTTTAATACTGCCTGGCTAACATTCTGGTTTTCTTAGTTCAACATGGAGCGTCCAAGTGCAGAAGAATTTTATGAGATTTACAAAGGTGTCGTCCCTGAATACCTGGTAAGTTTAAGAAGAATCTGTTTGAAAACAAAATATGCTTAAATGAGGAAATGATCACGTTTTTTGTTGCTTGGGATTGTGATATGACTTATTTTATGAACAAGGTATTTATTAGTTCTAGTTTGTTCTCAAATAAATTAATGAACCTTGAAAACTGTGCTATGTATGTCATCACAAAGGAGAACCTTCCTTGAAAATTGTTCAGCCAAGGAATTTGTAAAATGTGTCACATCTGCATCTTTCTTTGATTTGATATTGCAGTAGTGGCTTGGACCAGAATATATATTTTTTATTTACAGTGGGGCTGCTATATTTGAGGCTTTCTTAATGACACTTTGACCTATTCTTTCATTTATTGATCTGACTTCTGTAGATCTTCAGAAAACTTGAGAAGTTTAAGATATGCTGTGATCCCAGTGGACATCTCTATAGTGTTATGCCTTGTTACACTGTCACATAAAATTTTCTGACTGCGAATAGAACAATGGGAATACAAGAAGATGAGCTTGTATTTCTGTATCACCTTCTGTCAGAGGATTTCGGTTCATTTTTCTCATAGGAATTTTTGCAATTTACTCAGAGTAATGAGTTTAGCTTCACTACCATGCTATGTACTATGCAAATTGTCCTTAATTTTTAAATGGTTAAATTATTAGAAGTTTTCTACATATTTACTAATATTACTCCAGATAATTACTGATATTGCTCTGATAATGAAATTTTTCTTCTTTTTTTCCCCTCCTTTATGATTGTTCAGTCTAACTTATTTCAAGAGGGTTTGTAGATTTGTCTTTAAGTGGGTTAGGAGTACTGTTAGTTCACTCTCAGATTGGGGAATACCTTCAGGTCTCCTCTTATAACATTATTTTTTACAGAGACCAGAGGGAGATTGCACAGGCATACTTGTAGATACGTGGAAGAATTAAAATATGGAAATGTCTGAAATTATTTCAGGGCCTGAAGAGTCCCGTGGTACTGCAAAAGTCTCTGCTTTGGAACAAGTTGGAAATTCTCTACCGTTTTCTGCAGCTCTTTTGTGCAATCCCTGACCCTCTAACACGTTGCAAATGTTAGTTATATAATTTAATTGGAGAGTTACTCAGAACAGAAAGTGACATTTAGACAGGGTAGGTCAATAAATAAGATATGATTGAGGTGATTTCAAGAAAAGTGAGAAACTAGGATGTGCTGGATTGACTCAGCTGAAAAGAACTTTCAGAGAGGGCACACATGGGAACAGCAACGGATATTGCCAGTGCAGGCCAAATAGGAAGAAGTATGTTGCAAAATAGGATATTGAAGAAAGAATATGACCTTATATATGTGACTCAGAACCATCTGGTTTGATCTAAATTTTATTTATCATTCCAAATTAACTCAGCACAGAAGATACTGGCATCCAGAAATCCTTTTAAAAAAACTCCCGTTTCCTCTGGTTGTCCCTTGTCAGTCAGATAAAGGCTTGACATTGCATTTAAAGTATTTCTTTGTGAAAAGAGAAAGCTGCACAATTGCCCAAAATGTTTGCTTTGATGGTCTCTCCTTCATGGGATTTTGCATACTATTGATTAGTTATTGTGTTGTTTTGCTTTGTATTTCCTGCTGTAAAGAAGGAAATTTTTTTCTGTAAAGAATAAAAATGGGGTAAAAAGAAGTGAGATTGTTTTAGGTCAGCTCAGAATCCACTTTGTTAATCACAAATGCTTGAGCTTGATTCACCTCCAGGAATGGTTTTGGCATTGCACAAGCCATGCTATTTGACGAATAAAGTATTTGCTAAAGAAAATTTGATTTAGCTGTAACGGGGAGCCTTACTGGAGAAGCTGTGTTTGCTGTTTAACTTCAGCTCTGAACTTGATGAGGCTATGTGAGGTAGACCAGGTCTGTCTGACATAGTACCACCTGCCTTTGTGCTGGTAACTTTGGTCATGTTTGCTGTTGCTGGTGGGATGTCAGTGCTGATACAGAAACAACAGAAAAAGGAGGAACAGGAATAATCACGGTTTGCAGAAAAGAATTACAGAATTGAATCAGTTAAAGTTAAAAGCCTGATTTTTCTCCACTAGCCTGTTAACAGTTATTTAAATAACAGAATTCAGTGAAATTGACCTAAATAGTGACTTTGTAACAATTTACTGTTTCTTAACAGAATGAAATATGTTACTCTTTGACCTGCTCTTAGCAGAGGATCTGTTGGTGATAACAGAGGTTTTGGAATTAAAATATTTGTTCATGTTGTAGAGCATGAAATTAGTCTGTACTCTTTTCATGTCCTCTCTGGAATATATCTACCTAGATTTCCTAGGATCAGGTTGATGATAGAGGCACTTGATAAAATTCAGAGTAGGAAGATTAGGCACATGTTCTCAGCATGGAATCTGTTATAGAGATAGAAACCTTCTGGAACAGTGCTGCTTGACTTGGAGCGTTTGTGTATTTAGTTTTTGTCACAAAAAAAAGGCAGAGAAGGACTGTCTTCCTACTGCTCTTACATCCACTCTATATGCTATTATTCTTTGCCATGGCTCATCCTTGACCTGCCTGTGGCTCGTGGACATGATTGCAGTACCTTGCTTGTCCTTACCCATCCTCCCCTATTTTCTTGTGGGTTTTCTCTTTTTCTCTTTCCTCATTGGTTTTGATTCCTTTAATTGTCCTGATTTGTTTAAAACTTGTCTGCCCAGATTTCTAGACAAGTATGCAATTATAAGGGCATGATTTAAAAAAGGAAGTCAGACTAGAACATCAAAATAGATTCTTTCTGCTTGTGAAACCTATACCTCTATTTAACAAACTCCAAATTGGCACTAATGCCCAGAGTTATTTTTAGCTTATGAAAAGTAAGACCCATCTTCATCACCCACACAGAACTCATCATGTCTCTTTACTCTCCAGGAGGCTCCAGGGAAACAGATGATTTCAGTGTAGCCAAGATTCTGGTATTAGTACACCCCAAGAATGTTGCCAGATCAAGGACCCTTTCCCTATCAAGTTGTGCCACAGGCACAGGTTCTGTTGGCTTGTGTATTTTTGACTTCTATAGTAATAGGTGAGGAAAAGACTGTGAGAACCAAAAGCCCAGGAGACATTTTAGTGGCTTAAAACCATCAGATGGGTGTATATTTGGAAACAAATTTAGGCTGTGTACTGTGCTTCCTGTACGGAACACTGCAAAGTACATTGCTGCCTGTGGAACTGGCTGAATATAGTGGGATTTTTTCAGGCTTAAAACCCAACAAAGTGCATTTCATAGATTCAGTCCAGTTTGACAAACTGTGGGACACTGCCATGAAATCCAGGTCCAGATCAAAGTATTGTGAATATTGTTATATCCTGTGGAAGCTGAATGTCCACTTTTTCTCAATTTCCACCTTCTAAACCAAGTAGCAAAATGTAAAATATTTTTTTTGTTCTGAATACTAATGGTATCTTTGTTTTGTGTCCTTGTTTCCTAAATGAACCAATGTTTTTTAAGTATTCCTGTCCTGTAAATTTGGACTTTGTTTTAGGGAGGAATCCAGCCCTGGCTAACGCCCAAAGAAGCTCAGCTTTGTTTCTGTCTTTCTTCTCTTTCAGGAGATGGTTTCAGAGTTGTGTTCAGGGCCTTGCATAGCAATGGAGATTACGCCATCTGAGCCTCCAAAAGTGTTCAGAGACTTCTGCGGTCCTTCTGACCCTGTAAGTACTTTCTTGAGTGATAAAGAAAGCTTAAAAATGGTATGCTATGTGAATTAAAATATCAAAGTATGGTATGGCTGCCACATGCTTGCTACATTCATTAGAAACGTGTGGGCATTATCTTATTATGGAGGTCAAACACTACTCTTAGTGGACCACCTTGCAAATCCTTGAGCAACTCCTCTGATCTTACCTAAAGCAGCTGATAAAATAATGTGATGATATTTAAGTGAGAGGAAAGCTATCTAAGCAAAGATCTGTGTTAAATGTTCACAAACTCTAACACAACTTTTCAAAGCCCTGGAACAAACAATTATTGCTTGTAGATGCCAGTGTAATCAAACGTTAGCCCACTGCAGTCTGTGCCATTCTCCTGGGATGAAACTCTGAAAAGAGAATTGGTTCCTTTCATTTTCAGAAGGAAGCAAACAAAAAAAAGGGTGTCAAAGTTCTCATACCTGTTTGCTTCTAGCTTTTATTTTTCATTTCTTGAGGTGGGTAGTTGGACATGTGTGATACTGTGTGCAATTGGGAGACAAACATAAGTGCTGTCTCAAAAAGTTTGCAGGTTTTTGTTAAACAGGCTACTCTATCACACAAGCACCATGAGGTGAAATACCAAGATGAAGCAAATGAGGTCAGGTTTTTATACATTTTCTGGTTATGATTTGATGTTTTAGTTGTAGACTGAGGAGATTTACCAGTTTTCATGGAAAAAAAATCACACAAATGAGTGTTTGAAGGAAGAACAAGTTTTTCAGGATGTATTTTTCTTCAGATCCAGAGTTTCCATTGCAGAAAGCACAAGCTAAACGCGTTATCCAAGCCTTTTTTTCCTCTTCTGTTTGGTAACATTCAAATGTTTCTCTGCTGGGTTAGCATCTTGTAAGCAGAGCATAAGCATAAGTTTATCTTTTAACTGCAGGATGATAGTAACGTACACAATATGGTAATTTCAGGTTTGTTTCAAATTCCATGTTTAAGGTTTCTGGTCTTTAAAACTTTCAAAGATGCAGTCATTTTATTTGGCCCGTTATATCCTTTTCATGTGTCTGCTTGTTCAATGCATGATATGTTAAAATCAAAATATGCTTGCAAACATTGCAGCTGCATTTGGTTATGAAAGACAAGTGTACCTATACAAGGGGAATTTCTCTATTTCTCCTTATTTCCCACACGGAAAGCTGTCATAGCCATACAACATGTGTGTATGGAACTGTTGATGAGCTGAGGAATCTGAGGGATATATAACTTGATGGCTCCTCTGGGTAGCATAAGAAAACAGACCTAATTTCCTGTCTCCCAGATCTCTGTTTAGTGACCTGCTGATGCTGTTTGTGTTTCCCTTTCTGTGGCTAACTGTGTGACTTGGGAAGTGAAAATGAGTACCCAGTTGCTTCCAGTGGAAGCAGGCTGCTCTAAGTTTTGGACACTGACTTCATAGCAGTTACATTAATGGCATGTTTGGAAGACAGGCAGCTGCGTTATATATTTCTGTCTGCTATTTTATGTAAGAACTGCAAATTAATTGATTTCCCAAGCGCATAAAGCATATGTACAGTAAGTACGGCTGCTCTCAAGACTGATCGTTGCCTGAAATTTATCTGTCTCTTCAGATAGTGGTGGAGGCTTGTCCTTGAGGAAGAAGGAGCTAAGGTATTTCAGTGGCTTTTGTCATTCCCAACTGGAATTGTCACACAAGCTCACAACTGCACTTTGTGGTTACATTTGTCTCAAATAGCAGTAACCCTATCAGCAGTTTCATTACCAGCAAAGTTATATACAGACCATGAAGATAAAGTGGACTTGATATTCTAGTGGTTAAGCTACTTCTAAGTGTCATGCAAATAGTTCATTATCATTGAGAGACCTGAATCTCTCCATAAGTTGTTTGTTTGTTTATATCTGCTGGATCCCGATGTGTGTGCAGTCTGTTTATAAACACGGGTGTAGTTCACTGCAAAAATGTACCTGTTTGAGTCACTTAGGCTCTTGTTAAAGAGTACCCTATTTGGCAAGCAGTGCCATTGACATCACTTTCAATGACATTACTCTCAAGGCAAGGTGATGTTTGAAGTGAGTAAAGGTGTTGGAATTTGACTCTTAATTAATCTCTCCCCATCACATGTGCTGTTAATTATATCTTAGATACATAACAAATGTGATAATTACTTTATGGCAAGTCAGATATCTAAACTGGCTGTGAATGTTAGCAGGCCTTTCAGCTTGTTTTTGGTTTTGCAGGGTGTTTAGGGCTGAAGAAAGAGTTAGAATTCTTCTATTTTGAGGATTATATTTTAATAAGATAGCAATTTATACCAAGTGTATAATGCTAAAAATGAAATGGAACTTTGGGCTATTTTCTGTAACAGGGTAATATTTTTTTAGCACTGCAGGTCAGTAAAGCTCTCTGCCAAAAATATTCTTCATTATAAATCAGCTTATAAATATTATATTAAAAACTGCTCTGTGGAAGTAGGGAGGATGAATAACCAAAAACCTGGTTTGAGCCACTTTATAGTAGTGTAGGAATGGCCTACCAAATCAGGAAAGCAAGCAGTGGGATCAAGACACATCTCTGTAAGGAGCAGTGCTGGGTGTGCTCACTCTCCAAATTACTGTGACCTGATTGAAGGGCTCGGTGTCACAGACTGCAGGCTTGTGGAACATTTGTCCCTGGTAGGTGTATATGCCCTAGGATATGTGCCTTTCTGCAGATCTTGCTGCTGCTTGCGTTCTTCTGCTACACTGGCACTTTCCTACTTGGGGGGGCTGGCTGGCTCACTGTCCTCCTGTTGAACTGTCAGCATCTTTAGTTGTACTTGTCTTAGGCTCCTGGAGTGCAGCTCCTTCTTTTGTGTCACTGGTGGTCTCTTCTGAGGCCTTCCTGTAGTCTTTCAGATTAGCTGTGATGCTTGTTCTTGTCTTCGATTGCAGCCTCTGGCTTAGCTGTTCTCACAGCCAGGTCCCAGACTGCTTGTATGACTTGCTCTTGGTGTCTCTCTGTGCCTCGTTCTCTCTGTCCTGAACTTCTGTGGCTAATATGTGGGCCTTAGGCATGGAGGGCTCTCTCACATCTACTATAATAAACCGGTATTTACTCTTTACCTATTGTTGCTGTACCCCTATAAAAGGCCAGCAGTCATACTAATGCCCATCTTGAAAAGGTTTCCTTGCCAGGTTAATAAGGGCTGTTTAAAAGAAAGGTCTCTGGATTTCAGACGAGGCTGTAGCTTTTCAAGGAGGGGAGGCACCCATAGGCTCTGCTGTGCATCTGAAGCTATGAGGTTTCAATGTCCTGTGAGCAGCTGAGGACTTCTATTTACATATTTAAGTTTAAAATAGGAATGGGATTTCTGAAATGATTGTGAGTTCCACTGATTTTCATGGTGTGTCTGAATCATTTAAGCCCTTTTTAAAAATAGACTATTGAATCTTGCTATGCACAATGTTAAATTATGGGTCTTGTGCTGGGTGCTATTTCACTCTGTTTCTACTGGTGCAGTTCTGATATCAAGAGAAAGAAATTCTGCTTTGTGCCTGCAAGTAACTGCTCTAGAAGGCTGGGAAGGGTACTTAAAAAGTTAATTAAATAGGATTACTACAGAACACAAATTGTTTGAATTTTCACCATGCAGTATCACTTAGAAATGAGAGTAACTGAATCAAAATTCAACAGAAATGAAGCTGTGTTTCTTCTTCATTGTAAAAAAAAAAAAGTGAAGTGCTTGGAGGGGTAGGGGTAAATGTAGCACAGTGTGCAATTATCAAGAAAGTGGTTTTGTTTAAGTGCAGTAAAAAAAAAAAAAAAAAGCAACGTGCATTTGATTTGATCTGCATTGATTTGACTTTCTTTAATATGGACCAGGATGCAAAGTCTGCAATGCAAGACCTTGGAACAGGGTGATGGTGGCCAGGAAATCGTGTCACTGCTTGGGCTTGCTGGCATCGGTATTTCATTTCGCTAATGTTTGTGTATTTTTGGCCTCTGGAGCACTGGGAGGCTTTTTGTTAACACTTCGGTCTGAAGCTACAGCTTCAGTTTTCGCATCATCTTCGTGCAGCTTCTGCCTTGAAATAGCTGCTGGTAAAATTTTTGTTGAAGACTGAATCGTTGAGGTGATCACTTAGTGTTTGTAAGACACTTGTAAAATGCTGTGGAAATTGGGTAAATTGCATTTATTTTTTTCTTTTGAACTTTCTTCATACACAAATGAAAAAGTTGGTTAGAACACGCGATTCCAGGAGTCTTCATTAGCTACATATTCCTGGCTGATTGCATAACTTTTGGTATTCTTAAGAGCTTTTAGTTGGGATTGGCAGTACATTAAACGTGACTCAAGTACCTTCTGTTGTGAGATATTATTAAAGTGATGGGATGTGCTGCAAAATTTCTGCATCCAGTGGGCTGAAAAGGGATTTTCACACACTTGCTTTAAATCCTAACCTGCATTCTTTTTACACTGGGGATTTGCACTTTTACGGGTAACAGTGTATTACCAGTCTTTTTTACTTTTGCGTCAAAGAACTGAAAGGGAGATTAGATGATTTAAAACAAAGCAGTGAACTGAAAGAGCTGGAGTCTGCTTTAGCTCCATTCCTGACCTCACTCTGTGACCTTGGACAAAAAGTTCAATATGTTTCTGCCTCAGTTAATCACATCAGTTAAATAGGGATAACAGTATGAGCCAAAGAGCACTGTTGCTGTAAGATTTTTGTTTGTATAGACCTCCTGTGAATCTCTAACACTGAAAAATTTCTATATGCAAGGCCAAAAATGTTCGTGTTCATTCCTAGAACTACGTTAGCAGCATGACATTTTCACATTTAATGGCCAGTCTCTTTGCGAACGAAGAACCGGGGAAGGTCTTTCCACCTTCCAGCCTGCTGGTAATACCTTCATAGTTGTTTTAGTGTGGATTCTCCCTATAGCCCAGTGAGCCTTGGTAAGAGTGTTGACAATGAAGTACATAATGTGTTTCAAGAGAAATAAGATTTTTTTCTATCTAATTCTTTAATGAATAAGACTTTAATATAATTGATTATCTTCTCAGATCCTCTGAGTCATGTAATAAAAATAAAAACTTTCATTCAGATCCAGACCATTATCAGCTAGGGTAGCAAACGGACCAATCAATACCAGTTATAATATCCTGCTGTCTAAGCCAGCAATGGGAAAGGCATGACTGAATTGCTTAGATGTTATTTAGGGTCAATCATCTGACTCTGTCCTTTCAGTTTTTAATTTCCACATCAGCCTCTGCAAGTCTAGTGAAAAAGTGTTCTAGACAGTGCTAAGGCCTCTTAGTTGGGAGACATAGTAATTTTTGCCTGAAGAGATGTCTGTGGAGGTAGATTCTTTCCTCTAGTGCAGCCCATTTTTTTTTGAGCTGAAGCTACTGATTCATAAAGCCCAAAGTCTCTGTGGGTTCTGGACTTCTGTCTTGTTCCATGTCAGCCCTCTGGGCACAGACAGGGGATGTAGAAGATAGGCAGCGTTAAGATAACTGTGCTCTAATGACCCACAGCTGTAGTGTGACGGCAAGTATGAGTTGTCACCACTGCTTTAGACTGTCAATATGTTGGTGTATGATTTGTAATTTACCTCCAGAAGTGTTATAGCTTCTTGCCTGTGTCTGTATGTCTGTGTGGATGCCTAACACCATACCTATGTCGGTGAGTTGCTTTCCCTGGTTTAAAATGGATGGAATCTGCACTAGCTGCACCAGAAACATGACTGATACAGAAACATCATATTTGTTCTTTCTCTCAAACCTGTGTGTAGCCCTGGGAGCAGCTGAGAGTTAAGAATCCAAGAATTAATTTTTACAGGCATGAATTCAGTGTTCACAGTAAGTTTTCCTGATGTTTCTTTTGTTTCTGAATAGGTGCTGTAGAGGTCTGCCATCCCTCGACACCACGCCACCGCTCCCCTGTTTACTTTAACCATGTGTGTATGTGCTTTGTAGGGGCACATTTACATGATCTGGTTACTATTTTGATGCGACCTTCTTAGAGCTCTTTCTCTAAGCCACCCTTTACAGGTTATGGGCAGTCCTTCGATAGGAAGAGGGATTTCAGCCTCACAGAAGTATGCCTTTGTGCAGAGATTAGAACAAAAATAAGAGCAGCGGTGGATGAACCTTTTACTTGCAAGTGGCTTGCTTTAAATGTGAGTTGTTATTGCCAGAAGGTTGCTGTCATATGATGGCTGTTCAGTGTCATGTGGAGCTGGAGCTTGTAGGCTCGCTTTGATTCTTGATGGGTAGGTGCATGTGTGTTGAACATTGCTGTTATTAGTGGTGACTGACAGTCTCCATCAGGAGACTAAATACTGACAGAGCCCTCGAGACCAAACTCTGCTTTAAATCCAATGTGATTGAGGCGTTTTGGCAAGGTTACACTTCGGAAAAAAACCCTTTTATTTGCCACTCCTTGTCTGAGGCTCCAGAGCTACTGAACTTGAACGTGTTAACAGTGAAACTTTTGCTGCCTAAATAAATCCTGGATGTGAGGTCACTGGACTTGGATTCAGTGGCACCAAATTACAGTAATTTGGTAAAGCAGATGGTAAAAGATACTGCATTGTTTGTTACCAGGCCCACAGAGGCATAATAATGGAGGAGTCTGCTGCTTTCATCCTCTGGAGAGAAGGTGCTGGTGACCTCTGGGAGAGGACTGAGAGTACATTTGCATCTAATTTCCCATTGCTAAAAACCTTTCTGTTTTTTTCTTAGCTAGCTACCAAAGCTCCTCTAACTGATGTAGGTTGGTTTTTGTGGTAGTTTCCTCTGCCACCTGACACTATGATAGTTCAGTATCACCTGACAACAAGACACTTTCTTAACTGCAATTTCTGGACATTTTCAGAAAGTTAACAAGATTTTGTCAAAGATTCTGTATGCCCTCCTGGAAAGTAACATCAACTTCAGAAGCCTCAGGGCTCCCATCTGCATTCCCATCTTTCCCTTATGTCAGTCTGTCTCTGGCTTTCAACTGATTCTTCCTGGGTACCTCTTGCCTGGTTCCAGGCTGGAATAGTTTATCCTATTTTAGCAAGAGGAGTGAAGCTTAACATGAGCCCAGAGACTGAAGGAGAGCAGGAATGTGCCACAAGGCATTTACAGCACCGGTTACTGATCTTCCTTGACTTGCTGTGCTACAGAGAGACCTCCTAGCTAGTCTCTGGAATGGCTAATGTGCCAGGGTATCCTGGAGCTAGTGTTTTGGGCCTTTCCCTGCAAAGCTTCACAGGGCTAGCCATTTTTGCAATAGTTTAAGTCACAATTAGAATACTTACTTTCTAAGAAAACTCAGGTTTTCGGTCAAGGCCTTTTTGTACCGTTGAGCTCTGCAGACTCATGGAGACATATAACCTAACCTGAAGTCACAACGACTAATTGTATCTATAGGTAGGTGGGAAAGAAGACTGAAAGACTGGCTTAGAGATCATAAAGGCTCCCTTTGCACTCAGACTGAGTGCATCCCAAAGTAGTAGGTGGGTGTCATTAAGGAGTGATATTTTAAGCATCTGTGATGAACACAAGATTCTTATACATGCTCTGAGTTACATAAATTTGTCTATTCAGCCTTGAGGAAGTGAAGTTTTTCTGATTGAACAGGGTTTTGGTTATAACTGTCCCATCAGCAGGTCTAGTTTTGCAAAATGAGTGCTTCCACGTCATGTTTGGATTGCGTCTTCCTGGTTTTGCTCTCTCCAAGCTTTGAATACATGCCATGCGTTAGAATGGTGTCACAGATTTAGTATCTCATATTGATGGATCGTATTTTATTTAAAAAGTGACCACACAAAGCTTTAGAAGTGCTTGCCTAGTTTCTTTTGGCATTTGCTTGGTTTGTTTTTTAAATAATACCAGGTAATACATTTCAAAATACCATTTCTTTATTGTATCTCTGCTTAGGTGTCTTAGATGGATTGAGAAGAAGAGTTTTGTTTCTCATTACTGTAAAAAAATAGGTAGGCTTCTAACATATCAGCTGATTGCCAGTGTGATACCAGCCTGGCATAGACAAATACACAATGTAATTTTACACTGCTTGGCTGATCAAAGGTAACCCACAGGATTCTCTCAAGGACTTCTTTCTCACAGCTACATTGGGTTAAAATGTGATTTACCTTGCCTATGGGAGAGTTTTAATACTTTTTAATTATAAGAGTACATCTGCTCTTGTGAAAATAGTTTTTGTCAGCAATACAAAGAGCTGGTCATCGGAATTGTTAGGCTGTAGTCTCCTCCTGCAGTCAGAAGCTATCTACTTTCCTTGGTGATTCCCTGTCTTTTTATTTTACTAGGATTTTTTTTTTCTCCTTCCTACTTCTTTGGACTGTTTTATTTAAGCTTCTGCAGTAGCTGCTGAGGTTTCTGGGAATAGATTCATTAGTTTATTCAGTCCATAAGGGCACTAGGTAAGAGCCTTTTTGAGACCATGATGGTTCTGGGTTAATTTCAGTGTACATGGTTGTTTTCTTTGCTTCCCTTGTGTTCTGTTTG
Organism: Empidonax traillii; assembly: GCF_003031625.1. Classification (NCBI taxonomy): domain Eukaryota; kingdom Metazoa; phylum Chordata; class Aves; order Passeriformes; family Tyrannidae; genus Empidonax; species Empidonax traillii. The sequence goes on along the minus strand of NW_020955751.1, from coordinate 213,138 downwards.
GTCACAGCAGACAGCAGATCACTCTTTTACCTTGGACAGCAATATTTTTGAATTTGTAAAGTCCCAGAAAAGAAGCATTTGGGGAAAAAAATTGCTTTATAGGCTCAGTTCTTCCTTGGGAAAAGAGAGCAGTGTTTCCAGAAGATATGGGAAGTTCTGAGGTCACTCTGTCTGGGAAAGAAAATTATACTGTTGCTGCACTAAACAATATTTTCTCTTTCTTTAGTTTCTTAGCATTCTGGTCACAGTGACCTTGTGTGTTTCTAGAATCTTTGATTTGAATAGATTAAGAGCATTTGCTTACGTGCCTGACTCAGGTTTTTGTTGACTGTAGATATCCTCGTCCTTCACTTAAATTCATCCTGACTTCTAGTTGGAACATACTGATTATGTAGTGCTGTTACATATACTTCAAGTTATGAAGTAATATGCATAATATTTCAGTTTAAAAATATTAGGAAAATAATAAAGGTAGAACTTTAAAGGTAGAACAGGCTTTTTCTAGAGCTCTGTAGCAATTAGCAAGAGTCAGTGCACCAAGGTGCCTGATGAAAATGTACAATAACGTTATAAAGGTGTAGAAAAACAGCAGTAGGACATTTTTCCATATAACCATGATGATGTCGTGATCTTGAGTATCCTGAAGTTGAGTGTAACTGTCCCAAAAGGTTTCATATTTTTCAGCCAGTTGGTTATGAATAGTCAATTCTTGGAAGTGCGTGACTTTTTGTCTTTTCATTCTTATCCCAGAGGACTGCTTATTCAGGCTCTGCTTGGTTAGTAACTCGGTGGTAGAGCTAATAATACCCAAATAGAAAAGGAGCTGCAGAGCACAGTGTATCTTGTGTAGTCTTGATGATAAATTAGTATGCAAGAGAGATTGATCTGAAGGGAATTGACCATTGCTGGAAGGAGATCTATCAGTTTCTCAAGCTGGTTTGCCCTAAGAGGGATCAGTTGGCTTTCTAGGTAGCATAGGAGGTATCCTTGTACTGTACATTGCAACAGGGTGTGCATGGACTGAAATTCCCTAGGTGCTTTGCATGCCATTGTAGTATTGCAAGAAATACATGCTGTGGTCAGAGTGTATCTGCAGTTGTTTTCTGCAGATATTAGTTAAGGCTTCAAAGTGGATGAAAACAAATACTGTGGCCTCAGCCTTCCCTTCTGTAACAAAAAGAAGTAGTCTGGTTTTACATTTATGATGGTGATGATTATTATTATTGTTGTTGTTCTTGTTGTTATTGTTATTATTATAAATCCTTCTCTCTGCAGTTGCTGACAGCCATGGGAACAACTGCAGCAATAGTTCTGTATCACTGGTCTCATTGCCTAAGGATAAAACTGTTAGCTAAACAAAGGCACTTTAAAAGCTGGATAGAAAATGATTAATTCAAATTCAGAGAACCTACTAAATAATTTGGGGTGCGGCTTGCTGTTCTGTTTGATTCGGGCTGACATTCTCTGTTCCACTGCAGGGCCACCTGAGCTGAATTTTTATCAGCTTCTTTCCCTTACAGTATGATAGACTGCATCCAATGGGATGCACATGGGACTTCCCTCAGATATTCCTAGTAAGAAGTTTTACCTTTCTGTGCATCCTCTGTGTTCCCACATGGAGGGACTGGAACGTGGTCGGGGTGGAGGGTGGGAGAGCAGCAGTTCTTCGTGTTCCCCTACGAACTCTCAAGTTCCCATCGGTGACGTGGCATGGCCTGAGTTCTGCAGGCTGTGGCTTATCATCAGAGTGCTACACAAGGATTAAAGCAGCATTAAATCGGGGGGAGGGAATAGCTGAAGAACTGGCCTGGGATTCAAAAACTCTGAGCTAAAAGTTAGGCAGTGAACTTGTGATCCTTGTGAAGTGTATATTTCTCTGTGCCCTTGGGAAATTAGTCTGTCTTGGTTTCCCGCTCCAAAAAATGGGGTCCATTCTACTATTTTCTTCTCTTTGTGTCTCTTCATGGAAGTTTTCTAGGCCAGCAACCATCTGTTAGTACGTATAGGCACACTGGCTAATACAGCTAGTCCTGAACAGAGCAGGGGTATAGCACAGTAGTGTTTTGTGCTATAACAAAGTAGTTATAGCACAAAAAATGAGGGATTCCTTCCATCAGAACGGGGCTACTCACAACTGTGCAGTAGGAGATGGCTGCACTGCTGACTCCAGGGTTGCATTGGATAGGCTTTAGGGCACAGAATGGAAGGGAAATGTCTGTTCCATGCTAAGCATCAGATGAAATGGATCTCTTGGGTTTGCGGCAGACTTGTGAATTTTTTCTTCCAGTCCATCTTTGTTTTCTGTTGAAGTGGATGGTCTGAAGGTGGTTTGGCTAGGGAAGTCTCCATAGAATTTCGAAGCATTTTTTTTCTGCTTTGCAAAGTGTAAAGCTCAGATACCTGGCCTGCTTTTGCAAGTAAAGAATTACGTTTCCAAAATTTCAGAGGAAAAGTTAATTTATAATTATTCTTGTTCTTAGTGGGGAAAACTCAGCCAAGATATCTGCAGACTAAAAATAATATCTTGCAACTTCATAGTGACATTCACTGGAGGGTCTCCAGATATTTTGCTAACATGAATTAATAAAATCCCCAAATATCTTTTGCCACCTAGTATTTTTTTATCCTTGTTCTACAGATGAATTAATAAATGGATGATATTCTGGATGCCTTGAAGGCATTGAAAAAGCATCAATAGGACCATCTCACCTTTAAAATTTAAAGTAAAGCAACTAATAATCAAATTTACAGCTATACTGTGTGCTCAGATGTCTTGTGGGGTTAATTGCTTTCAAGTTTCAAATGCTTGATTTTTCCAGCTTGTCAAGTAACGTGAATATCCCCAGTAGCACCCAGATAGTGTGACCAGATAGATAGCAAGATATTTTATCTTTATTCCTATTTAGCAAGCAGCTTATATTCAGTATGTCAATTATCTTCAAGGCTTCAACATCCAGTCGAGTTTATACTTAACTCAAGAGCGTGGCTGCCTAAATTCAGCACACTGCCAATGGCAGATAGGCACACGAGTGTGACAGTAAATAAAATTTTGAGCTGGGCAGTTATCATTAATTGGATATCATTAATCACTTAAACATCAACCAGAAGCACCAAGACCAGTGAAAATACTATCTCAGGCTGGCAAATGTGCCACGCTTGCTGCCCACAGAAGAGAACCTGTGGAGAGCTGGTGCAGCACCTTTGGGCTGCCAGAGAGGAGGAGTGGCAGGGAATTCGTGGGAGTGAAACAGAGAGAATCAAAGTGCCTGAGGGGATGGAGGGTGAGAAGGAGACAGTGTAACAACTTGAACAGACTTGTGAGGTTCCGAAAAACTGCCAACACTGGAGTATGGAAGATAATTTTAGGTCCGTTAACAAAAGTTCCAAAGATACAGGGCTTCAGAGTGGTAGGTAGTTCAGAGGTTGACTGACTTTAAAATAAACAGAAAAGCAGATGGATTTTTTTTTTTTTCCACGCAGACCACAGTAGGCTTTCTCAATAAAAGAGACTGTGGTTTGAGTACTCACTGCTACTGTTGCAAGACTGTTTGATTTTGGAAAGTTGCACCTCAGATGCGCTTTTTACAGGCTTTGACTGACATTTGGATTAGATGATTTCATTTGCTGAACAAACCTTTACAGCCGCGCTCTTTCAAGTACAGAACTCTGTGGCTCAGTTAAAGATGGGGAACTTGTCAGGATGTCCAGTAAGTGATCTATTTTGCCAGGAGAAGACAACCTGAAAATCAAGGTGAAATGCACAGTGCTAAGGGGAGAGAAGCTTAGGTTAAATATTACAAAGATTTTTAATGCAACCTTTCCAGGCTTTTGAGTTTGTTTTATGATAAAAATTAAAAGATGAGGGGAGTTTAGTGTGTGTGTGTGTGTGTGTGTGTTTGAAGGAGGTTGTTTTGGCTTGATAATTTTTTCATGATATGTGGAAAGTACAAAAGTACTTTCAGGTAACGCTGACTCCCTTGAAGTCTGCATAAGGCCTTTGATACTGACTCTGTGTTTGTACATGACATTGCTGCAGCTCGTGGAAAAAAGAAAGAGAAAACATCTCACTGTCAACAAGCAACTTCTGGATTGGTTTTTGAAACGTGAGCTGAAGGAAACCTCTTGCATGCTCTTTAACATTGACCTGGTTTTGTATTTAGAAACTTTATGAAGAAACTTTCTACAGGCAGACCCCAGGTTTCAAGGCAAAACTCTTCCCCAGTTAAAGTCTTTACAGTGGCAACAGCACCATCTTACGTAGATTTTTCTCCAGTAATTTAGATAGAAGGCTTAGCACTGCATTTAGGGGTGATGAAATGGACCTTGAATTGCTACTGGAGAAGAAAATTGATGATGTTGATTTCAAAGTGGCTTACTGCATGGAACTGAGGAGCATAAACCAGTAACCAGTGGGAAAGCACACACATGACAGGTGATTAGCTAGAGCTGAGGCAAGTTAGCCTTTTTGGTGTCCTGCATGAGGTCACCTGTGACTACAGATTTCATTTTGACAGTAAAGCGTTTCCCTTTGGATGGGAACTTCTGTGAAGGATGTATCAGACTGATCAGCTGAGGTGGTTCTCGCAGTACCAGTAGTGTTAAGGTGTTTCTTAGCTTCAGTGAGCATTACAAGGGATGCTTGTTTAGTATTGTACTCTGCATGACAAAGACTGTGCTGCTTTTATCCCTTTGCTTCTTGCCGCTGGCTTATGTAGGAATGAGTATTTTGTCCAGCTCCCTACTGCAGCCAGCTGGGTGTGATATGACTTGTGCTAAAATGCCCTGAAAATAAAAGCCAGCTAAAGAGCTATAATGATGAGAAAAGAGAGGCATTTATCCTACCTGGCTTGCATAACTACTGCACTGAAGAAGTTGTTTTGGTTGTTTTTCCCGAAAGGGCTTACCACCTTCGGCTCACTGCAGAGGAAGCTCAGGTGCCTTGCTTGGACAAGGCAGTCGGCTTTCCAATGCCTCAAGTTCAGCCAGACAAATTCCACAGTGAGTGGAATTTACATTATTTTGTTTGTTCACAGTTAATGTGTGTTCTGTTCTCTTGACAAGGGCAAAGCTGGTCCTTAAAAGGAGAAAGGCACTTCCTTGTTTGCCCAAGGCTGGCTACTGCCTTCTGGATCAGGTGGCACCCTCAAAGGGAAAGAGGGAGCATCTCTTTCATGATGGTAGCCAAGAACTGCAGAAGGAAAAAGCTTCATGAGTGCAGGGTGGAGAAAGCAGAGGTAGTGAAACCATCAACATTAAGCCTTCAGAAAGTGTGATGAATAAGGAATGCCAAGAAGAGCAAGGAGCAGGCACACAGTCAGGGCCCAGTTAGAGTAGGAGAACTATTTTACTGAGGGCTGAGAGGACTGTGCAGAGTCTGTTGCAGCCCAAGGAATTCTCTGAATGCTGCTGGTCTGAAAGCAAACCTAAAGGAATGAATCTGCCCTGTAAGCACACTCTGGGTAGAGAGGGTTTGATCACAAACTCTCTTATTTTTATTTTACTTCGTTCAAGAGGACCAGTAACTAATTTTCAAAGTTCACTTGTTCTAGTTCCTGTTCAAGTAGTACAAAGTTTTAGGTTTTAGAAGTTCCTTTGTGTTTTTTTGATCTATTCAGAGTTTGTACTGTTTAAAAGCAGTGGTCTTTTAGCCTTTCTAGATACCAAATTAAGTATTACAAATGCTGTAAAGCACCTGGCCATATTTTCTTGAAATTTGCAGTTTAGGCTAAATTTTCTTGAAATCTGAGGTTTTGGCTGGAATACATGTTGCTGTTCTGTACAACTTGCATCCAACCCACGAAAAAAACAGCCATTTGGAGGAAAAGCAGTTAATGAGCTTTGCTTATGAATATGGTTATGATGATTTTTCTGTCTGATTTTGACATGCTACTGGCATTGGTGACACTTTTGTTTCCTTTCACTTGTACAGAAATAGAAAGATTTTAGAGATGTGCTAAGCACTTCATACAGGCAGTGTGGCACTGGACACACATGCCAAAGAGAAACAAGATGCATGTATCTGTATCCTGTATAGGATAAGGATCTTCAAAGGGCTCAGGGTAGAACAAAACCCAGCCTGCTGAGTAAGACTAAGGAGGAGAAAACCTTTTGCTATACCAGCCCTGGTTTGTTTTGCCACAATGTATTCCTGGTGTGAGGAGCCAGTTTTGTGTCATCCCCATTTACACATGCACATGAAGTTCCAGCACACACATAGTAGTTTCCTGTCGTGCATATGGTAGAGCTGTAGCCGCTCTTAACTCCTCCATCATCCCACTCTCAACTCCTTTCAGAAAGTTTTTGAAAACCAATGCACAAAACACATACTCCAGAAACTAAACTCAGCAGAAAGCTTAGGAAATAGAGGTTTAAAGGGGGATGATGGGGTGTGGTGGAACCAACCCAAACCCCACTGTTTGTATCTCCCTGTTGTTGCAGATGAGGCTTTGTAAACGAAATGATTGGTAAGCTTCCTGTCATGAACCAGAAGACTGTATATTAATACTTGCTATGAGGAATAAGTTCTGGAAGGAACTCCTTCTTCCTCCTTTCTTGAAACATTCCCAAGGTTTCCAGCCATACATACAGAAGGACACCTATATATGAGCTCTTTGTATCTCCATCATTTGCAGAGGCCTTGTTCCTTCATGGTTCCTCAGTGGTATAGCAAGAAAGCATTGCAATACTAAAGCTTTGGAAATGACAATTATTTTCCTTTTTTGGGTTATGTACATGTAAGCAAAGACTGCATCACCCTATTTGTTAACTGAGAGCAAGAAAGGCTTATTTAGATTCTTATTAATCAGGTGCAAACAGTGTACAGTGCTGGAGGACCTGCCTTTGTGTACTTCTGATCCAATGCAATCCCAGGCAGAACAGGATGAGTGCCTTTTTGTGCAAGATGGCTGGTGGGTTTCAGGAGGGCAGGAGAACGTGTAGCAACCTGCATTGAAAAACTGAAGAAAGAACAGGAAGCTCTGCAGTGCAACAGTAGGAGCTTTTGCCTGTGTTAGTGGGAGAGTGAATCTGCAGGTAGAAACGTGAGGTCTTTTGATATGAAGCTGTGAAGTAGAAATGAGACCTTAGGACAAATGATAACTCAGAAGGCCATTGTTGCTTTTAAAGAACAGAGAGGAAAAAAAAGAGTGGGTTTGATAAGAAAGATGGGTCAAGGGAAATCTCTTGAAATTTTCATAAGAAGCAGCACTTGTGGACTTGTTGGAGGATGGAACCAAAGATGGAACTCTTCTGTTTGAGCAAAAGAGTTTGATGGACAGCAAATAAACAGAATATGAAGTACCAAGCTTTAGATCTGAGCTATTTCTTGCTAAACTGTTTCCAAAGGTTTCATAGCCACAATAACTTTTTTTCTAATGTTCCCAAACTTTCATTAAAATGATTGAAAGCTCCATTGCTATTGCTGGCTTACAGACAGCTAGTTGATATTGCAATCAACAATTGTTTGAAGGAAGGCTTGATTAAAGTGTCACATAGCTATAGTTAACTGGCATGTGACTTTTGTTTCTCTGGCAGACTTCCTTATCTCAAGCCTTTAATGAGGACCATGTAGAGGAGATTTTTTTTTCCTCCTTGGGGCTTTTTTTTTTTTTCAAGTGAAACTCTTGAACTTTCCTCTGAAGCAAAATTTGTTTGATGTTGAGTGTTTCTTATTCAAATGTCCTTGACATCCATATAAAAAGATCTTGTATAACCTGTGATGTACACACAGTAACAATGAGGAACTGAAACTTCTCATATCATGTTTTGGGTTATACACACTCCAACCTTAATTGTCTTCTGGGTTGGTAACAGACCATAACAACTTAATTGTTATGACAGGAAAATATCTAGGACTTGCTGGGGTAACAGAAGGTCTTGCCCTTGAAGTCCAGTTGTCTTAGTTTAGTGATGAGATGTGACAAATGGGTGAAGCTGGAAAGTGGATAAAGGGTGTTGTCAGATAATGCTCTTGTGAGGTCTTTTGGGACTAGTTTAAAACATGCACTGCCATCCCAGTAGAGAGTGTGCACCGTGAGAGTGGTTCTCATCCGTACCTATGCAAAGTTTTCCAGGTCAGCCAAGAGCTACTGATGAAGTCACTTTGAACCCATTTGACACTGAAAGTTAAGAAATGCTTGGACAATCCAGTTTGATGACTTGGCTGCGGGAACAGTAACCTCCAGCTGTGACACTGAAACAAACACCTGGGAGTGGCACAGTGAAACTGCACTGGCCACTTCTGAAGTGATTACACCCTAATGTACTCAGTGCCTTTTCAGAGAGGGGCTGATGTAGGCTCTGTTAGCAAGGAAAGAATTATTTTCTTTGTTCTGTAGCTGTAGTGTGAGCTTGTCATCCACCTCTCTCGTCTCAGGTACTCACAGGAGAACATCCAGAGGGTTTTAAGGAGGAAAAACTGGGTTAATGCCATTACCCCTGTATTTCACTGTGCATGAGGTAGGCTTGGAGACAGGCCTCAAGGTGTTGGGAAGGGAGGCCAACAAGTGTAGCTCAGGTGGCATAGGAAAGGGGTTAAAAGACAACACTGCAAGGTGATAGGGCAGAGAAGTACATCAGAACAGCATTATGGCTTGAAAGAAAGAGTATGGTGGAGGGGAGAGCCAATAAAGGCAGTTCTCTGTGGCATAAGATGGGAGAAATACTGTAGTAAAGAGGTAAGGGAGGAATGTTATCTCAGGACATGAGTATCTCCTGTAGTAAAAAGGCCTCTGAGAGGCCTAGGAGGTATTTGGCATGTAGATGAAGAAGATTATTAAAATGTTAATGTAAAATGTAATTTCAGAGAACAGAGAAAGATGTAGAGAGAGTCTGGACTGATCCTTAAAGGGGACCAGATGTTGGCAGTAGTCAGGGTGTCAGAGGAGAAGACTGAGGCTGTTCAGGAGCTGGACTTCATAAATGTCATGTTTTGAGGCAGGTAGTTCAGTGTTTGGGGAGGCAATCTGCAAGGTAGAGCTCTTGTGTCTGTTTAGTAAGGACAGCAGGCCTGTTCTTGAGAGCTGCAAAGGTATTAACACGAGCTAATTGTGTTATACAAGTGCCAGTGAGGTGTATCTGCAGTGAAGGGTCCTGTGTTTCACCCAAGGTGGCTTGATTGGCCCAATTTCAAGCAGGTAGTTTTCACAGTTTTGGTCATGTTTTTTCAGCAGTTGTCTATGTGTGTAGTACGGGCTGGAATTTCTCTCTTCATAGAATCATAGAACAGTTTGAGTTGGAAGGGACTTTCAAGATCATCTAGTTCCAACCCCCTTGCCATGGGCAGGGATACCTTCCACTAGACCAGGTTCCTCAAAGCCCCATCCAACCTGGCCTTGAACACTTTCAAGGATGGGACATCTACAGCTTCTCTGGACAACCTGCTCCAGTGTCTCACCAACCTCGCAGTAAAGAATTTCTTCCTGGTATTTAATCTAAACCTACCTTCTTTCAGTTTAAAACCATTCCCCCTTGTCCTATCACTACATGCCCTAGTAAGCTCCAGCTTTCTTGTAGCCCCCTTTAGGTACTGGGAGGCTGCTATAAGGTCTTCCTGGAGCCTTGTCTTCTCCAGGATGAACAACCCTAGCTTTCTCAACCTGTGTTCAATAGTAGAGGTGTTCTGATCATCTTCATGGCCCTCCTCTGGACTTGCTGCAGCAGGCCCACATCCTTCTTGTGTTTGGGGCCCCAGAGCTGGATGCAGCACTCAAGGTGGAGTACTCCATACCAGAGTGGAACAGAGTGGAAGAATCACCTGCCCTGACCTGCTGGCCACGCTGCTTTCAATGCAGCCCCAGGACATGTTTGGCTTTCTGGGGTGTGAGTGCATGCTAATGGGTCACGTCGACTTCTTGTCCACCAGCACTCCCAAGTCCTTCTCCTTAGGGCTGTTCTCAATCTTTGTTTTCTTTTGTAGTGTACTACACGTACTTTAATAGCACAAAAATGTTTTACTTTTTAAGATTATTTGCATCCATGATATAAAGGAACAGTGTGGTTCACAGAGGTCTTCTGGTTTGCTTGTGTTCAATAGGAATTAGCCCGTCACCTCCGACCTGGAACTCTGCGTGCTCTCTTTGGGAAGGACAAGATTCAGAATGCTGTTCACTGCACAGATCTTCCTGAAGACGGGCTTTTGGAGGTAAGACCTGCTAGACAAACATGTGTTCTTATATCACAGGAAGTTGTAAAGTGAAAAGCTATTCCTGACAGTCTTTGAAGCTGGTAAGTAGAGTAGCTGTGTTGGAGACCAGACTAGACACAAAAGCGGAAGTTTTTTAGGGCATTTAGCTCAGTTAATCCTGATACTATAAAAAATTCATCTATGCATTTTTCTTGAATGAATATAGTACAGTGAAGTATTTAATTAAATGAAAGTCAACAGTCTTCTCTTTGTCTGAACATCCTGTGTCCTTGGCACTGTATATCAGCCCTATCGGTGCTCCTGCAGGGACACCTTCTTAGCCCTTGGATGACCACCATGACTCTTGATATAGATTGTTTCTACAGTGAGCTTTTGTGAAGCTTGGAATATTACAGGCACTAGGGATTCAAATCCTCCAGATAGGGTCCAGGTTTATTTTTAGACAGTCACACTTATGCACGTCACTTTGTATTTCCTGTGTTTTATATTAACTTACTAATTATTATCTGATTTTGGCTTTGTATGCTTTCATTAAGGTCCAGTAAAATGGGAAAATGTTAAATTAGGGGAGTTTATAAAGACAGAAGTACTCACTATGAAAACCAGAACAAGCTCATTCACTTAATTCTGTGCCTCAAAACTGAAGTCTATACAAGGGCTTGAAGTGGTGCGTAAGCATATCTTGGATGGATCACTGTGTCAGTGAAGATGTTTTTCCAGTGCATCCATAGCTTGTGTTTTACTGGTTGCACATATCTGTGAGTGTTTTACTGACAGGTTATAGCAGAATGATGGAGCAGCAAGAGTTGTCCTGGCTTGGATAATTTTACATTGCCAAAATGGTTGTTTCACTGGGGAGTGAGGAAGAGCTGACTGCATCACCATCTCTCTTCATGAAATAACCTGCTGTTTGCTAGGAAATTGCATCCAGTTTAAGGCATAGACTAGTGAAATTCAATACTTAGAAAGGCAGTCAGGATCAACAAAGTTGCAGCTTTTTAAAGTATTTCCAAGGTGTTGTTAAAAGTTGACAACTTCTAGTTCCTTCCCAAAGAGACTGGATTTAACAAGCAAATAGGTATTTGTCACCATGTGCCTGAAGTCCCTCAGTCATGGCTTTTCAGTGGCAGCAGACAAAAAAGCATAGCCTGTGAGAGAAAAACTAAAGTCTCCATAACACTCAGAACAGTTTAGTACTCCATCAGAATTTTCTGTCTCTTTCTCTCTTGTGTCCACAATCTGTTTTCCTTTCCTGGTGAAAAGCAAATATAACCCCATTTTGCTGGTTGTTTAAATTGAGGTTTTAGCTATTGTAAGTGAGGCAGGAATTGCTTCTCCAAAGCAAAAACTGAGGCTGGAGTTCTTTCTCAAGGTCTCCATTGCAAGTGTTTGTCCTTTGAATCTCACAGCTGAATCATGAGCTAAGTTCTTGATCTAATATTACTCTGACTACACACCTTGCAGTTCCTATTTCAGTCTGATCATTTTAACTGTTGTTTATTGATTATATTTTTTTTTGAGAGAAATCTAAAATCTTTTTTTGCCATAAGCATAATTTCCCGCAGATTACGACTCTTCATCAGTCTGTAGTTCCTTCTGTAACAGTCCAGGTTAAGCCAGCAGTTATAAAGGACAGTGCTGAATGTTCTTTAGTGAGAAATAAAGCAGTGAATGTTTCATTCTGATTTTTTGGCAAATAAGCATCATAATGTAAACTACAGAAGCCTTTTTACTGCTAACACTTCAATTCTTGGAGTATCTTTAGATCTGTCTTCTGTAAGAAACATAGTTGCCTGAAAACATAGGTAAGCAAAGTAAACCTCTGGATTTGCTTAAGTGCAAAGGCTTGTCACAACTGATGAAAAAGAAATACTGCGTACACAGAGATCATCCTTGGGAAGGACTTTTTCCTCAGTGAGCTTTTCTGTGAGAGGAGCTTAAATCCAGCCACAGAGGCTTCATTTGCTGGCAAGTGGAAACTAGACCTTTCTTTCCCAGCCTCGGTAACTGTAACAGTGCTGTAAGTGTTGGGCTAGAGCAGAGTGACTGTGTGGCCTGCTAAACAACCACAGAAGGAAACCAAGCCAGACAAACCTCTTTAGGAAATATACTGTTCAGTAAATGGTAGTGAGGGTTTTGATTCTTTAGTGGATATTTTAATATAATGAGTTTAACAGAGCAGTTATTCTCGACCTTGGAGGAGGTGAATTCGGAGATAGATAAGGCACTTGTAAGTGACCTTGGCCATGCTGGTGCCATGAAAGTTGCTGCTTTTAATATGGACTTAGTGTTTGTTCATTGTGTCCATGTTCTGGTAGGAGATGTTGCTGTTGCTGAGATGTTACTGCTGCTGTTCCTGTTAAAGCTTTACAGTATCATTTTAGGCCAGCTGATTAGAAGAGGAGGGATCTGGAGTAAATTTCAGAGAGAAATCTGGTCTGCTAGATTTATACTAAAAAGATAATCCTTTCTAAAACCTCAGAATGAGTTCATCCCCAGCAGTCTCTTTTCCTTTCTTCTAGTGTCATTGGCCTTTGTACAGTGTTAATGCTCTTCTGCAGGTACTACCCAGTATCGCTCCAAAACCCAGACTTTATGCATATTGCACTCCTGTTTTGCTGATGAAAATAGCATAATTACTCTGTCAAAACCCATAAAGCTTTCTTGGAGAGAGGATGTTGTGATGTAAGCTTTCTGAAACTCTTGTGAACCAGAGAGGTGGGCCTCAGGGAACAGTTCCAGCCCCAAAGCAGGAAGACCCAGTCTGATACACCATGAATAAAGATATTTACTGCCTTTATTTCAGAGCTTTTGTACAACTTTGGCCATGCCTAATGTTTGAGTCACTCTTTTCCAGAGGTTCTCATTTCCAGTGCAGCCCCTCCCTATGGGTCTAAGGGCTGCAGAGTGGAAGTCCCAGTATCTCTGAACTTAAATTGAACCCAGTGGGTTTGTACAAGGAAAGCCTTGGCTGTATCTGTTGGCTGGTGTGTGCAGTACTTGCACTGCTAATGCTAAAGCAGCTTATTAGGGGTCCCTGCCACCGTCCTAACTCTATTTTGGCCACATGTTCTTTGTGAACATCTGCAGGGTCAGCAGTGCCCAGAGGACTTCAGAGGCTGGGAGGACTACTGCTGTTGCCACTTTGTGGTTAGAAAGCTGAATAGACTGGTCTGTGTGTTACTTGGTTTTGTGACTTTGGAACTTCCAGAACCAAATGGAGATGGAAAGGGGAGATACCTAGTTGACCTGCTGTCCTATCATGAGCCTTAAATACATTGTATTTATGGAAGCACAATAAAGGCATGTTCCTGTGTAAAAGGGAACACTCCAGGGCTTTCCAGAGAACTCAGGTAGCCTTAGTGCCAGATACTGCTTATCTTAAGATTTCTCCACCCTTCTCGGCAGTTTTCATCACCCACAGTTTCAGATACAGCTGAAATTTGAAAAGATTTTGCAGTGGCAGCTGCTGATTGTCCCCACAAGGAGACTTTTAAGAGGAGATGAGATAGGTAATTGAGGGTTAGATCAAATGCTTCCTGAAGTTAATAGCAAACTCTAGTTTACTTTGGTGGTTTGCACTAAATTGTCTGTCACTAGGAAGTGTAAGGTTGTGACCTTTCTCCCAAGAATCATGACCATGGAGTACTTGGGGAAAGGAGAGAGAACAACCGTCTTGGGAATAGCAAGGACTAATTAACTAAAGAAGGGTCAGATTGTGCACTTAGTTTGGAACACTATATTTTAATAATATAGTACAGGAGTTTTTCAGTGTTTTTTTTCTTGGACCTATTTTCCATGGACCTGGAAAAAAGGAAAGTTCACTTTTAATCTTAAAACCCCCTCAGACAAACAAACCAGCCCCAAAAGCAAATATGAGCACTTGGACCCACTAGTTTGACCCTTAACTCCTGTTTTTGTTCTACAAACTGCTTGATGTCTTAGGCAGTGACTAACGAATATCGGAATTAATGAATAACTCACTTTGGCTCAAGGGAGGAGGGGATATGCAGTTGAGCCGAAAACACAACTGGTTGCAATGGAAAAATCAGTGTATTTTCAGTTGTAGAGCTGTAACTGCTCTTTTTATTACTAGTTTAGTGATAAAAGAGGAGGGTGAATATTGCCCTGAAGCCTCTTAGATGAGTTGTTTGACTTACTGGGTCAGGCACTTACTTTTCACTTCATAGACTTGTGTGTCCTCATATCAGTACAAAATGTATTTTCACAAGTGACAATAGATAGACACAAATAGCTCAGAACAGTCCGTTTTCTCAGACTTGTCATCAGTTTCCCATTTTAATGAGGAGAGGAAAGAAAGGAGGAAGTAGAGAAGGGAGACTGATAGCAATGGAATATTTGTGAGATGATGGAGTTTCATGAGTGATTCGTGAGTTAAGGCTTACTCAGGAGTTTCTTAATTTTTCATATCAACTGATGTTGTGTAGGACATTCCTTCAGAGCAGAGGGTTGCATTTGTTTCCCACATCCAAAGCAGGTACTGCTCTACCTCTTCTCAGTTTGTTTTTTTCTGCTTTTTGTAAGGGAGATACTTTTGGAGCAAGCAATCACAGTATTCACCTGCGTTCATATTCTTTCTGAGTCAAGTAGAGCAAGGGCTGGAACATGCATATTTTATATGCCAAGAAACTGCTTTATTTAGCAGACTAGAGATGTGTCATGTACATGTGGTGAAAGATGATTCTGTTTCTCAACTCACCTGAGGAACATTTCTGATAAATATCTTGGTGAAATAGAAGCTCGCAAACCATTGGATCTCATGAGTCATCATTCTCTAGACAAATTTCCTTGGAATTGGTCGTTCCTGGAATAGTTTTTAATCAAAGTACTTCATACGAGGTATTGTGGCTACAATACTTCACAGTTTATGTGCCTCCTTAAAGAAGTGAAGGCAAATTAAAAATCAGTCAGTGAAGACCATATTCTCATCACTGGAAGTACAGTGAGTAAAACTTCCCACAGGGGGTGGTGCTGTACACACACCTCAGTCCGCTGGGTCTCAAGTGGCTCAGTACCTTTCAGATTATGCAGGAATCTACGTAATTAAAAAAAGCAGTAGCCTAGAACTGCAGTTACAACAAAACCAGTATTTCTGGGCTTTGGCATGCTCTACATGTACATTGTTGCTCATACTGTGCAGTTCAAAGTTTTTGGATTGGGGTTTTTTTGTGTGTGTGAGCAATTCCAAAAGGTCATTTGTAATGCTGCAAGACACTCCAGGGATGTGAGACTGCATGTATCTGGGGTAACCTGAAAAGTCTCTCCACGGCTATGCAGCCTGCTGAGCCACCCACGCTGGCTTTATGTTCCTATGCTGTGGTGTTGGAGCAATCAGTCAGTCTCGTGGGGTCCCTTTGCACGATTACAAAATCTTTAGTAGTCGTCCATGCATTTGTGTGTGTGTACTTGTATGTACTCCAGTGTCCCCATGGGTGCTCTTTCTAGTGGCACCTCGGGGTGCTGTGTCCGTGCCACCACATGGCTGCCGGGTGCCGTCAGGCTCTGCCTTGGGCCGCGGGACTGTGGGGGCAGATGTGTCAGCTTTCAGTGTCGCGGGCGGCTTTCCAGCCCCGCAGTAGCGAGGTCCTCCTCGAGTATCGCTTGCTGGCCTTCTCCCCTGCCTCAGAGCTATTTGTGGCACCCACAGACATGAAAATAACCTATCAAAGGGGGATGACTTTGCTGTTATCAAAGAAGAGTGGGTTTTGTCTGTCTTCTGAGGGAGCTGTCATGATGGTTGGATTTTTTCCCTGTCACGTCTTTGAACTTCAGCTGCGCAGTTGGTCAAGAGTAAGGCTGGGGACTGGCGGACTGTGCAATGTACCACTGGAAGCTCTTCATTCCCTTGCTCAGCCTTGCAGCAGTGAGACTGGCTTACTGTTTCTAAGCCTTTAAAGCAAACTAGTAATATCATCTGGCTGTACAGATCCGCTATGGCGGTCTGGTAGATGGGAGGTTTCCGAGTTCTGGCACTGGAAGTTCAGCTGCCTGGATCCAGCCTTGGGGAGATGGCAGGTGATGCTGTATGATAAGCAACTGGCCAGTTCAGCAGATGTGTTTTGTCCAAGCAAGTGCTGTGGACGATGAAAACTGTGATCATTTTCCTTATTAAGACGTGGTATTAACTAAATGCTCTGCCTGGAGTTAAGAGCTGCACTGTGCCTGAGCTTTTGGAGCAGCATGTCTTCCACCTGCTGAAGGCCAGCTGTCCGTGGTCTGGCATTCCAGATAGTGCCAGGAGAGGCATGCCTTATGTCTTCTTTCCCTTTGCATTTATTCATGGAGGCTGAGGGCAATGGGGGGACGGGGGTTGGAGGGGGGGATGTTTTAGCAAGCTATTCAGAGTGGACAGGTGAGCCCTCTTCTTGATGTGGAGAGGCATGCTTCCCATAACCATTTCCGTAAGAAAAGAGTGCTGTTACAGACGGTCTCTTCTGGCTGTCAACTTGCATTCTCCTGTTCGCTTCTTCCTCGCCTGCCTGCTGCCATTGTCTGGGCCTGTGGGCCTGCTGCAAGGTGCTTGTGATCATCCACCCTGGAAATGCTTTCGTACCAGTCCTGAGCTGATCTGTGGGTTGAGGTTATAGTGCAACAATTTAGGATGGAAGGTATCAGAAGGATGCAGCTCTGCTCAACTAGCCTTTTTTGATGCATCAAGGTGTAGTCCATGCAATTTAATAAAGCGTGTCAATGAGTAACTCTCAGAAGCGTCAATGTGCTTAGTGTGGAATTTGAGTATGTCACACTCGGAACAAAGGTCTCCTGCATTGCTTGTTACCGATTAACTTGTCTGATATTATGCAAGCTGCCTCTACCAGCTGAGAACTAACTCTCCCCATTCACAGGGCAGCCAAGCTTGTAAAACATTACACACCAGAAGTGCATAGCATGGCAATGAACCTTTCACTGAGGGCATTCCAGCCGTGCCACATTTCCCTCAGGAGTCTTTAAAATATTTTAATAAAGAAGCCATTGTTTCACTCAGTCATACAGCAATTTTGCAATGAAGTCTTTTATTAGTGGCCCCTGCTGAGCTGCATACTCCAGGGTAAAATGCTTTTCAGCATCTCCAGTGAAAAGAAATAAAAATTGGACGATTTGGGTGAAGTTGGTTTTGGCACTTTCTTTTGCAAGTTTTCATCAAAGCAGTAGCTGTTTTTGTGAGTTGGAAATATCAATCTCTCCTGGTACTAAACGATTTCTAGAGAGGTCTGTCAGATAATGGTTATTATGGTTGAAGTGCTTTTCCATTTTAACTTTCTGAGACTTTTATCCAACAGCTGTGGGAACAGGTTGGAAAGAATCTGGAGTTTAGGAAAACTTAATCTTACTTGGTGGTGGTTTTGCGTATCAGAAGATGTTAGCCAGCACTGGAATGCTGTCTCACAGTGTTTCCTGATGCTGTATATATACTTGCACAGAGAATGAAGTAATCTCTTTGCCTAGGCCTATCTGAAGAGAAATTAAGAATTAAAAGTATTAATAGTAGATAGGTGGATTTTGAACACATGTTGGTAGTTTCTCTTTAAAAAAAATAAATTATGGTATTCTGAGGTCACTTGCACCTATTTTTGAGCATAGGTTGTATAATTATTATACTTGTGGGCCAGACAGGCAAACCAAGCTAGGAACTTGTTTAAACACAGTTGTGAAATAGTTCACCTCTTGTGCTTCCACTTCTGGGTAAAATCCGAGGTCCAATTACTCCTTGTTCTGCCAAGTCTGAGGTTTGTAAGTGCCAGAGAGAAGAAGTTAATGAGTGTGAACTAAGCAGCTTGCAAACCTCTTTAAGTTTCACCTGATCCTGAAGGTAACCTGTGCGATAAACAGGGCTTGGCTTTTGGCACGTGTTTGTGTTGCGCTGAGCAAGGTAATTTTGTGGAGGGGAGGTCAAGGTGGAGGGAAGGCGTGACAATTCTTAATAACTCATCTGAGGCCCAGTTTGTGTCTTTGAGGCTGCTGCCTTCTTTCTTTCTCTTAGCATGTTTTCATTTTAGACCAAAAAGCCCAGGTCCTCTTTTCATTACCCCTCTTCCTCCAGCTGAAGCATAGCAACAGTTGGGCTGCAACTAATCTGCGCGATGGGCAGATTATGTCAAAGAAGAGAAAAAAGCCAAGGGGAATAACTAATACAGTAAAAGCAGTAAGGGGATGCTGTAGTTACACAGCTACGTAGAAGCTCAGATATAATTAGTTTCTAAATGCACTTTATTTGGGGCCTAAAGGAAGTACCATTGTCCTGTAGCAGACATTGTTGTGAGATGCATATACATTTTTACATGGATTCCTATTACTGACCTCAGCCAGTTGCATCTCCCACCTCTCTCTCAGAGACCACATAGGCAAATATTGGTACTTCCTGTACCCCTTCCCTTGTCAGTGAAGCTTCCTTGACTGACTGCTGTAAATCAGCAGTAATTAAGAGGAGAGTTTGTCAGCTGTCTGCATATGCATGTTCAAATGTATGTGGAACATGGGAGGAAAAACCCAAAGCCAACATATCTTAATACGATAGAAGACTGTGAACAAGATTTCCTGTCTGTCATGGATGATGGCACCATGGGATATCTTAAGTTTAGAAGTTTGTCAAGCTCTAGAAACCACTTCTTCTTTCATAAGTAATAATAACTCATGATTCAAAGTGTAGTGTCATTCCAGTATTGGTTTTGTGCTGTCACAGAGCTGAGGGCTTAGACACTGGCTGTGTTGATCCTGTGCTAGCAGCTGTGCAAACACAGAACAGGATGGCAGTGGTCACCTGAAAGGGTGTTGGCTGTAGTCTAGAGCTCCTCGAAGTCACCCAGCATCTTGTGGTTTCAATAAGAGCTGCGTTCTTCCTCTTCCTCTTTAACCCTAAGTGCGCTGACATAATAGGCAGGAATGATGTATCTACACGTATATCTGAGATACACTGATGCATGTAGGGAAGTCTCTGAGCAAGAGGCAATTCCCTTAAGTGGCCAGAGTTGCTAAGTGGGCAATTTTCCTTCCACATTGATGCCAGTTACTGCTGTTCTGAGGAGAGGCAGTGCACCAAGACTATCCAGCCACAAACCAGGAACTGTAGGCTTCCTCTGGTAGCTATCTTACTCAGTCCAGCTATTGAATAGTAACTTGATCACTGAGGTGTCAAGACTCTAGTTCTGTCATGACAGTAAGTGGTTTAGCACTCAACGGGAGTATTGAAATCACAGAAAGCTGCTGAGACTTGAAAAAAACTCTTGGCCTTTTAATACAGAGCCGTTCTACAGAGAATGGAGCTTCCTAGATTCAGTGACATGTCTCAGAAGATACTTTGAGCACTAATGCTGGGGGAATTTATGCCATTAGTTTGATGGGATGTTTCCTATCAGCACAGTCAGCCACAGTCAATGTGGGGGTTTCTGATGGTGCACTGAAGACCCCCACTGATGGTGCTTTTGGTAGTTTCTTTCAGGATGTTTTGTTACTGTCTTAACTGTCATAACTTTTATGCTGTTGCCTTTTGGGTACCCCGGCCAAGTAATACCCAGCAGAACATCATGGTTGCTAGGGAACAGCTTTAAATGCTGGCTATGTTTTACTTCATTTATTTGTTGGCTGCTTCCATCTTCGCTTGAATCTGTGATGTGGTTGGAAACACAGTGCTGTCTCTCTGTGACCACTTCCTGTTCTATCAGCCATAATCTAGTAGCTCATGAGAACCATGACTGACAGTGCTCTCTGAGCAGGCGGGAGAGCCTTCGCTCAGCACCAGCAATGTGTGTGGCTTGGATGAGCACATCCAAACCCAGCTTTACTTAGAGACTTCATGTGCAGCAGGGGCCCTTTCCAATGTTTTTGTCCAGTGCTCAGGATGCGTTTGCAGCTTGCACTGACAGCTGTGGTGCCTTGCATCTGCTCTGCACCTAACCTCACTGATTCGAGGGCATCCTACAAGACCTTCTCGGGAGCTTCTGATTCGGAGGCAGGCAAGCAAGATAAGCGTGAAGCTCAGAGGCAGTAATCCTCTGTGATTGGCTCAGTGAGCTGCTTGGGATTCTTAGGAAAGCAGTACTCGGGAGTGGGAATCTTACACTTTGTTTCATTCCAGTGGGTCTTCCAGGCCAGTGATGTGTTCTGATGGTGACCAAAGGTGTTGCTAAAGGAGGAATAGAACTGGACTAAAATGTTTAGTTCGTGCTACTGAGCAGTTAGTTTATGTCGTGGAGTGGGAAGATTCACTAAACCTGTACCTTCTTGTTAAATCTACAAATATCTATGCTTCAGAAATCAGTGGTCTGAGTCAGCACAGTAGTTATGTATGATGTAAAAACAACACCTTGTTATTTTAAGTAAGTTTTGTTGTTCACTTATTTTTCTTATAGCATATCAGAGTAAATAGCGTAAAACTCACTTTCTTGGTGTTATGATTGTGGTGTAGTGAACTACTGTCTTGTCCTCTCACTTCCATCCTGTTTGGAATTCAGATTTTTCTTATATTTTATGGTACAATTTCTGAAGAGCTTTCCTTGCCCTTCTCTTCTGCTGTGTTTTCAGAGTTGAACATAACCATATGCAGCATTTGAGGTGACTGTGCAAAGAGCACACAGCACAAAAGCACAAAGCGCTCTGTGTTACCCTGTAGTGTTTCTTTAATAAAACCTTCCATTGTAAAGCTGGGGGGTTTGGTGCATAGGGAATTTGTCCCAGCTCTACTTAAGAATTTAACTTTGATAGTTGAAGTGCGTGTGTACCGTGCCTTGGGCAGCCCGGTCAGCTTTATTTCTTACATTGCATGACGCTTGAGAGAGAGGCAGGAGTGATGAACTTTCCCTTTTTTTTGAACAAACTTCTTGGGACTAAACCCTCTTCAGGTTTATGTGGGAAAATAATTCTTTATTTTCCAAACACATACTACAGTGAGTAAAAAGGCTCTCTTTTTTTGAGAAGCATTTTTATTTCTGGACTACTTTTGGCTGAAAGGATGGTAGGAATCCATGGGGCTTTCAGTGTGTTAATCTAATGATTTAGTCATGTGAATCAGCTGAGTGAACTGTAACTGGATTGCATTGTAGGTGTTAGCAAGTGTGCTTGCTAACAGCATTGGCAAGTTCATGCTGATGTACAAATCAAGATTAATGGGCAAAAAAGAGATTTTTGTTTCTGCTTGTGACCTCAAAGTGAGATAACGTGTAAAAAATTATCAGACCTAAGTGTTTGGGGAGAGTGTAATGATGCTGAAATTTCAAGTCAGCAAAGACTCTCTGGATCATGTGCCTGGATGCAGTCAAGGAGGTACAGTTTTGTGGTGGTTTTGGGGACAGGGTACTGGTGAGCATCTGTCCAGCTGCATGGAAGGCACCAGGATTACTGACAGGCTCTACATGCAAACATGGATGAAAAAGACTTCCATCTCCCAGCTGCCAGTTTTGGTTTGGCAGGGATGAGAAAGGACTGAAATTGCCTTCATCTTTCTGGTGATGGATGAAAAGTGAATCTGTGAACTCAGCATTTTTCTTGCTAGTATGTCTCCCTGTCAACCCCCTTTCTTTTGCCATGAGTGATACTAACAGGGCCTCTTACGGAAAACAGTCAGGATACGGGAAAAAGGGGAATGGACTGTGAATGCTGAGGTACCCTTTCAGTGCTGGGGTTTTCTTTGAGGAAAGCTGTAATGCTGCCTGTATGAGGTACTGGTACAGTTCAAGGTGTGCCTTGGTCTGTTGTTCTGTATTTGAAAGTACCTAACTCCAAAGCTGCTCAGCAGGCACCTCTCATCATCACTGCTGTTTGCTTTGTTTTCTGGGCAGAAGAAGAATTAAATTGTAGGTGCCTATAATTCTTACACTTGAAATCCTCAGGACACTTTGTGCCTGTGCTGCATTTTGCATTAATACCAAGATCTTTTTCTCTCCGTTGGAAAACTGTCTCATTTGATTTGCTTTCCTCTTTTTTTCTTTGCTCTTTTTTTTTTTTTTTTTTTTTTTTTTTTTTTTTTTTTTTTTTTTTTTTTTTTTTTTTTTTTTTTTTTTTTTTTTTTTTTTTTTTTAATTTTGCCCAACCTTTGCATGCTTTTAGGGCACACATTATTCAGCCGACAGTTGTTTGTGCTCAGCCAGGGCATTAGACTGGATTTGGTTACTGCCTGCTATATTAACTCCTGAAACTTTGGGGTACTGAGTGGAAGAGCTCAGAGGGAGCAGACAAAAAATTTGTTTACATGAGTTTTGCAGAGAGCGTGTATGACAAGCAAAACTTCACAGAACTGAAGCAGCTCTCAGCCCCTGCTCGGGGAAGCAGTTTAAAGGGTAGGAGCCAGAAGGTCGTGGTTATTCACCCGTTGATACTTCCTGAGCATTATTGCTATTTGTCCCTGAACAGGAGCTAGAGAGGGCATAGCTGCAATGCTGTAAAGCAGGTAGATGGTTCCTGGGATCTGTAAGGGGAGTATTGATGTTAAATTTAATCCTGTCTCATCCCTGGGAAGGAGTGAGCACACCTGAATGTGAAAGGCATTTGGGTGGCGTCTGTGAAATGCATTGTATTGGTTTTGGATCTGTTCCTAGTGTGGATTTGTGCTCTGTCATCCTTGGGTCCTGTAAAGAGACCAGAGGTACGTGAGGCTCAGAGAGACTGACCTTGCCCGTGGTAAAATGGGCAAAACAAAAATTGTTGTTTTGTACAGGCACAGCTCCTTTTTTTATGGTTTGTATTATGCTCAGACCCTAGCAAAGAGAGTAACTGTATTTCCTAAAATACAGAGTATTTTGAAATGCCTAAGCTCCATCTGGATGCTCAATGCGAGTATCTTCCAAGTTTTAGATCCCCTTGGAAAAGGATCCTGTGCTTTTAGAATGGATGTTCTTCAGGCTGTCTCCAGCTGGAGCCTCATAAGTTGGGGCACCCCAAATCTCTTGGTAATGCTGAAATCTTGGTCTTAGTTCTTCTGTATAACACCATACCCGTTCTCATATGAGTGGGGTACGTTCTGGTAGTTCTTGTCCAGCACTGCCATGCTCCTGAGGGTGAGGTTGTTGGAGAGAAGGATCCTTCCTGAATACCACAGGTATTCCAGCTCTTAAATGGTTTTACTGGGAGCTGGGTGGTGGCTGACCCACATAAAGATAATTATGTATAAAGAGAACATACCAGCACCTAGTTTGCACAGTATACGATCCATAGTGTGTTTGTTCTGATGTCCGAGCCTTGCCAGTACAGTCTGTGTGGATCTTCAACAGCTAATTGAGGAGGAAGAGGTTTTGCACAGGTTGTAAGTAAGCTGAATTGTTCAGCCTGGCCTGGGAAAATTGGTTGCACAAAATCCAGGGCCTTTAGGAAGTAAAATAGAGCAACACCTTTTGTTGCTAAAGGCAGGTGCGCAGACGTTGGGCAAGGACAGCATTCACCTGTGTCAGTGTGTGCTGCAGGCGCAGATCAGGACTAACCCCAGGGGAGGCCACGCAGCTCTGGCCAAGGCAGCCCAGGCAAGGGTGGGGGTTGACTCAGCTCTAATAAACCTGCCCCATGGCAGGGAAATGGGCTGTGGTGGCAGCAGTTGTATCAGCACCCCAGGCTGAGGCTGGACGCGGAGTTATTACCCACAAAGGAGCAAATTCCACTGCACTTGGCCTTTTTCTTTCCTGTTGGCACAGCTCCCCACACACGCTGAGGGTCGTGCCCAGCCTGTGCTGGCCAGCTGCCCTGGGCCAAGCTGGGAACAGAAGCCCAGAAGTGCCAGTGCTCAGAGCTGTAAAACTGGTACCTGGTGTGTGTTAGTGCAAGTGTTTGTGCAGACACATCCTTAAAGGTTTTTGTAGTTAAATCTTTCCATCTCTCTCTCTCTCTCTCTCTCTCTCTCTCTCTCTCTCTCAACTCCCCCCCCCCCCCTTTTTATCTTACTAGTGTTTTTATGTGTGTCTCTTAACTGTGAAATGCAGGTGTCCCATATAACAAGAAGGGAGATAAAATTCACTTTAATAGCTGCAATTATTCTTTACTATGTTGAGCCAATCTGGCAGAAAGAACAACATGTTCAAACTGGCAGTTTATAACATAATGTCCTATCAGGCAGTAAGGAAAGTGATGCCTTTCTGAGGAGACTGGGGTTTTACAGACAATACAGCACATATTAAAAGAAAAGTCTTGATGGCAAAGCACATTTCAAATTGGGTTGATGAGATGTCACATCTTGACCCCCTCTCCTGCCTGAAGCCCCCTGGGCTGTTGATCAGCCACTTAGCCCAGCAAGATTGTGTCAGTGCCAGTTTATGAAAGGTCATTTTAGTATCAAGGCTGTTGTGTACCAAAAGTACTGGTGCCACTGGGCAAGCTGGTTGGTCAGCCTAGAGTCTACATCTGCTTGTCGCAGGGGTGGAGTGAGGTGTTTTTTTTGGACTTTGGTTGTTTGGGATTTTTTTTTTAAATAATCCTGCAGCCTTTTAGTGCTTTATCTCAGCCAAGTCTGACAAATTACTGCAACATTTCTAATGGGGGAGAGGGATATATCTGACCATGTGGGCTGTGTGTCTTTTGTGGAGGGTGTTGGGGTGCAGTCCTTTGGTATCAGAGTTGTCCTGAAGCCTGTGAACAGGTGGGTCTTTTCAGTGGGCAGCTGCCAGGAATGTGGCTGGGGTAGCTACTGCCCTTCTGCCTGGTTAATCAGTGATCTGAGCAGCCATCCTGCTTTCACTGATATGGTGCGAGAAAGTGATGGGGGGGGGTGTTGGGTAGAAGTTTGTTTTTGCTTAATTTCATATGCAGCTCCTAAGACCTTTTCGACACTTGCTCACTGAAGCCAACACAAGCACTGTAAGTTTTTCACAATGTTTGTCCCAATGCCTGGAATAAGCCACTGTCTTTATTAATAGTTCATGCTTGGACTTTGCACTCACAGAGAAAATTAAAAGGAGATAAATTAGCTAACCATGACTTGGGTCTTATATAAATAAAGCAGTTAGGGCTTTTTTTGGTTTATTTTGGTTGGTTGATTGGTTCGGGTTTTTTTTTTTGTTGTTGTTGTGTTGGTGGTGTTTAATTAACTGTCACAGACTGTGCATTTAAGAATTGAATTGTAGGGACAGTTGATCCTATCAAATGTTGAGCCATGCAGCAACACCCCCAACTCCCCACCCAAAATGGTGGCAGGAGGAACCCATCAAAATGGCTCAGCTTTCCTGAAGCTCTTGTTGCAGGTGGAGCTTCCATCAGGGAATATTATAGAGCTTTCCTCACAGCTTCTTTGTTAAGCCCTTGCCTTGCTATAAACATAGAGCAGCAAATGAAACAGCTGAAGTGCAATTTCTGCCGGCACCTGCTCCTTGGGAACAACGTGAAACAGCTTAAGGAATGCAGAAACCAGCATGGCCTGTACTGAAACCAGGCTTTTCCTTCTAGCAAATGGCAAAAAGCTTAGCATCTTGCTTTTCCAGTATTAATGTGTTTAGATTAGGAAGTCTTTATCAAGCTGCTTGCTCTAGGGTAGTCATGTTTTGCCACTTTACACGGAGAAATTCTTCCCATAATCTGCATCATGCAGCATAAAGTGAGCCTGACTCCTGCAGGAAGCCAGCTGCCGTGTTTTGTCACATCTGAGCAGCCCATCAGGCACAGCCTGTCCTCAGTGCTGGCCACTGGCCCAACAGCAACACACTGCAAGTTGCTGCCATGAAACTCTCGTGACCTCAGCGTGCACCTTCCCTTCTGGCTGCACAGCACACACTGGTGCAGGAAGCTTTGAGCTGCACTGAGGATCAACCATTTTACTTGTGGTTATGGCTAGAGCACATGGCATATGCCTCCAGATGTGGAGAGCTTGTAGTAATGGGGAAGGGACTTCTTGGATTCCTGACAGGCACGGCCTCAGCAGCCTCTAATCCATGGCCGGGAGAGGGGAAAACAAGTCACTAACAGACACCAGCGCTAATGGGTAACAGCTCAATCTTTCAAATGTTTCAACTCCCTTCCACTGAGACCATCTGGGACTGATAAAGGTGTATTTTCTGTTTGAAATAGGTGCAGTACTTCTTCAAGATTCTGGACAACTAACAGCCTCCATCCTTACCCCCTGCAAAAGACATGCACACAGAACAGTGTGTTCATTCATTTATTTGTCCAATGTTTTCAACCTGACTGAAATACAAGATCAACAAGAGCACTGTACTCCTGGCTATTATTACATGTTAGAACATAGAGTTTTGCACTTTAGACAACATTTAACACCATTCTATGGGGTACTGCATTGCTTTAATAAAGTTTAAAATAAAGTTTTATTTTCAAACATGTGACTTTGGTTTATTTCATACATTACACTTTCTTGCAGAAAAAATAAAATTGTACAACTGCATAAATATAAAATTCTTCCACCATGAAAATGGCTAAAACATTCAATAAAGACATTAGCACCACAGTGTGCGATGCCTTCAGCAGGAAAAAAAAAAAAAAAAAGAAAGAAAGAAAGAAAGAAAAGAAAATATACAAAGCAAAGAGTTATGCCTATCACTGAGTAAAGTGATAGCCTGACCCAGTCTCTCACACAGCATACTGGAGGATGAGGGAAGAGGTGGAGAGACAGCATTCGCTACAAAGCACAGTACACAATCATCTACTCTCTTTATCTTCACTTAAGTTAGTTTCCCCTGCCACCCCTCCAAATAAAATACCCTAACACCACAGAAAAGCCAGAAGCCTTATGGAGTGCTGTTAAATATCGTCTCACAGGTGGGCCTTTCTTTGAGAAGGAACAAAATAATGAGAAGTATCATGCCAGTTCTAGTCCCATTGAGTATTTACACCTTGGACAGCAAAAATCTTTGCTCACAAGAAGTAGAAAACAGATACAATACATGGCTTGAAAAATGACCAGAGTATGCACCTATAGTACTGTACACTAAATAAAATACACAAGGCAGCAATACTTAGGGGCCAGAAACACTGCTTACTACAAGTCAGTTATGGAATCATAATTTACAGTAAAAATGGGCATGTCCCAAGGCTCAATTTTGTTTTCTTTTGTCATTTACAGTAGAATAAATATTTGTCGCTATTGCTACACTTTGTTTACATTCTAACCTAGTAAATGCAGAAAGCTAGTGTAAAGCATATAGATTACGTGTAGGTCCCATACGTATGACAGTTTGTTCAAGACTAGTAAGTTTTCTTTTTTGTTCTTTTTTTTTTTTTTTTTAACCTTTTTAAATGGCTAGGAGGAGGAGGAGGAGGAGGAGGGGGGAGGAAGAGAGTTGTGCTTACAATCAGCTGCTTTTTATGTCAAATTTAATATCAAAGCGTCCCTGGAAGCGGTCCTTGTCGCTGTAGACGATGTTCTGGCCGTAGGCCCTGCACTCCACGCGCACCTCCATGTCGTAGGTCAGGTTGGTGAACTGCACGGCCACGAGCGGCTGCAGGTACCGCGGCTGCAGCAGTTTGCCGTAGTAGGGGTAGTACTGCAGGCCAAAGCCAGGGAAGCCGCCCATCCCGTAGTACTCCACCGTGCCTATTTTGTCTACATCTTCCTCTCGCTAGAGGTGGGAAAAGGAAGCACAACCAATGACAATCACCCGTTGCTCCTCCTTTGGCAGCCCTTTTCCCTAGCGGCGTTTGTTTCCCAGCAAGACTCTGACCTCTGCTTTGGTCATCGCTGACCCCCAACTTGGCAGCATGAAGATGTCCCAGCGGTAGAGAGGACAAGTCAGCGCTATCTAATCAATGCACACACAATAAGCACCTTTCTGCACACCTCAGACAGGAAAAGAGCCTTGCCTTATTTAAAACCACAGCCACTTTATGCAATTGGAAACCACCACACCTTCCTATTGCATCCATGCACAATCTTGGGCTACAATTTGCTCTTTCTCAGCTGCTTCACAAATGCCTAGTATGAAATCTCTTTCCTGGAATCCCTTTTTCAGGTTCAGCACAGCACTTGAAAGCAAAATGGCTACTTTTGAGGATACCTTCAGCTATCTGGCCCTGCTTTTACCCTCCACTGTGAGGGCAGCACAAACTCATCCATCAGTGGGACTTTGAGTAGCTTTTGTTCTGGAGGGGGAGATACACCCCAAGCAAGAACCATCCCATTTGTCTGTGGAAAGGCATAGAGGGGTAACTACACTTGGACAAAGACTTAGTCATCCCCTGCAGCTTCACAACTCTATTATACTTTAACTTACCTTGGCAGTGCAGTGAACAGGGATGAGATACTGGTTGTATTTTGCCATAACCTCCACAGGGAGGCTTTCATTTTCTGGAGCCTAGAAGAAATCCAGAACAAGGGGACATTACATAGTGGACACTTCTCTACAGACCAGAGCACCTTTGAAGCAGTAAAGCTCAGCAGAACTGAACACATTAACTGGAATCCTTTCTAGAACAGTTCCAGAGGCAACAGCTCCTGGTGGTTCTTGGGACAGACAAATAGCATAACACAACTAAAACCAGAAGAACTTAGCCCAAGCAGAACTGTTGTTTGTTCTTACAGCTTTACCTGCTGTGGATACAAATGGGTAAGTCTGTTTTTAATTCCATGGTGCCACTGGGGTAAGCGCTTCACCGCAGAGTGCCCATAGCTAGCAGAGCTTGTTTGTTTGTGCAAAGCTCAAGCAGTGGCAGGAAAAAATGCACTGTGGAGGATTGGCCACCTGCCTGCCAGGTGTGCAGTCAGGACTGGATATGCATAAGAAAGAACAAAGAGTGGGAGTCACACCCTGACATTGCTGAACTTCGACACCACCTACAAGGAAGGACAAAAGCTCTGGGTGTCAGGGCAACTCTGACAGCCCAACCATTAACCCAGTTGGTCTTCGGTCTCTTTAAGTGCAGTAGTTTTGCTCGACAACCTCGCAGTTTCAGATCTGCTTTACACACACCTTGCCCAGCGCAAGAGTTACAGTGTCTCTGCTGGAGCGTGTAATAAGGAGTACAAATACTGCCTTGGATACACATGCCATTTTTAAATGAATCATGTAAAATCATTCCTTGACTAGAGCCTCCTGTCTAATACAGTCTGGAGCTTTCCACAGCTCCACGGCAAAGAAAAGAGGAACACACCAAACCCTTCGCTTCCCCAGCCATCAAATGTGCACATCTCATGTCATCCCACAGCCACCACAGACCAGCATAGCAGGTTCCTTCTCAAATGCACTGACTGTTTTCACCACAAATCAGATAAAACAGAATTAAACTCATTTCTTTTATCGTGGGACAGGCTCCACTAAAAGAATGTTCCTCAGGACTTGTTAGCTAGACTGCACCATTCCCTGTCCTCGACTGCCCTGACAGATGGTGGTGAAGGCAGCGTAGCACACCATTTGCACTGTTCTCCATCCAGAAGATGGAGTGGCAGGTTTTGCACACCACCTTATTCAACAGCACATGCTTTGACACTGCATTCTTGAAGACATTTTTGCATCTAAAGGTATTAGGGAAAAAAAAACCCAGAAGTAAAAGCCATGCACGTCTAGATTAACATCCCTCAGCATTACTGCAAATTTGCCTTCAGGTGCAGCACAGAGCAACCAGGTGACAGAGACATCTTATAGCCTCTGGGAAATCACATTAAATAACCTATAGATCTCCTCGCCGTTCTTGCAGCTGTGCCTGACTTTCAAATGTAGTTTACTTTTTATAGCCTGTGTTTCTGTCTGGTTGTTAATATTAGCACTTCATCATTTGATTAAGCAGTTTTAGCAAGGCAGACAAGTGTACACTGCCTGAGGAAAGAATGGAGTGGATCAGGGCATGACACAATGTACTGATGTTACTACAGATAGAGTTGGTCTAGGATGGTCCCATGGAAGCATACAGTAATTTAAAATGGGGCTTATGGTTTGAACAAAACACCCTGTTACAGGAACTTCATTAGCAGGCTCAGAAGTTACCTGCTCAATAACCAGGAAGTTGTACTGTAAGGTTCACTGCTACTTGTTACCATCTTGAAGTGCACAGTTTTCACTACTTTTTAATGAAAAGTGTTTTTAAACTCAATTACTTAAATGGTCTCACAATTTATCCTCTGCAGAAAAGGCTTGATACTGATCTCTTTCCAGAAACCCAATAGCAGGCACAGTAAATCTGCAGCCAGCTCCTCCTCCTGATCAGCAGCTTCTGATAGAAAGGGAAGAGATACTTGCCTGAGGTTTGAAGCCAATAATTCTGTTGAGCTTGACGAGGATGCATGGTTTGCCATCTCTGTACCCAAAGGTGGGATCGCTTAATCCAGAACAGTTTTCCAGCCATTCACGTTTGAATTTGCAGACCTTCTTCTGACCCTGGACATCATTATATGGTCCTCTCTCTTTGTAGTCAGAAGGTGTGTCTGTCACAGCAGGGGAATGAAAAGGAAACCATATGCAATGAGATCTTTTGCTTATCAAGAACAGAAACGTTTATACTTCCCAGTGTAGTTTGGATTTCCCCCTCGCCCAGGCAGTTAAGTGACACCACAGACCTATGCACAGCTGCCCGCCACCTGGGGGCTGGTCCCAGATCAGATTGAAGGGTTTTGTTTTATAACTGAGGATTCTTCCAGAATGCAAGGTTTGAAATCACATTTTAAATCACCTGGCTCAAAGAGGTTTTTTTTTTTTTTACAAGCAGGTTCCCTTCAGATTT
This sequence comes from Empidonax traillii, assembly GCF_003031625.1. Lineage (NCBI taxonomy): Eukaryota > Metazoa > Chordata > Aves > Passeriformes > Tyrannidae > Empidonax > Empidonax traillii. The sequence goes on along the minus strand of NW_020955751.1, from coordinate 182,405 downwards.
GATATGCACATATTATATGAGGTGATAGTCTCATTTACATGATTACATATAACCTATTAAAGGTTAACACTTCCCAGATGTTTGGCTGCATCTCATCAAGAGGACCAACACTGGGTTTAGCAAAGTTGTGAGTAAAACCCCCATGGCTTTCAGAGAGGATAAGGTCAGCACCACGTGCTTCAGAGAGTCAGCTGCAACTTTCTCCAAGTGAAGTGTGTGAGCTCCCAGCCATATAACCTCTACAATAAGCTGTGGTCTGTCCTGTCCAAACAACATTAATGAGCAGCCATATGACTGAAACCAGAACCTGTGGTTTACCAACTGCCAGTTTACTGCCTCTGGCTGCAGTAAAGGGAACAGCTGAAGACCAAGCCGACCACTGCTCACTCTCAGCTTCTGGTAAACCTGACAGAGAGGCATCAGTCAGAATCCTATAGGAAATAATCGAGACTTACCCCCACAATCCTGAAATACTATGTTTTCAGTTTGTTGATCAGCACTGTAGTCCTTTAAGAAATTCTCGAGGTTCCTTACATATGGATCGTAACTTTTGGGATCAGAGGCAGTAAAGGAAATTTCTGTCTTTTGAACCTGGGGGACTTGAGTCAGTCCTAAGAAAAGCAAAATCAGGAAGAAAACATAAAGTACACCTTAGGGTTACATAGCCTTCAGGCAATACAATGCACACCAAGAACATAACTCCTAATAATAATCATCTCTGTTTTTCAGACTTAAGAACTTTGACAAAACAGCTTGAGCTCACTAGAGAAGTTCTTACTCCTCTTTCTAACAACAATTTTGCATATTTATCAAAATGTTTGCATCAGGTAAGCAGACAAAACCCACAAAATACAGAAGGGAGGCTACAAGTCAAGACCCTCCTCAAGAAGAACGGTTAACCACAGGTCCACTGTGCACTTCCGCCTCCTCCTCAAGGACAGAAGGGAAGCTGTCTGCATGCAAGACCAACCACACAGAATGTACATATCCCTAACAGGTTGACTTAAAAGCCTGCAAAACACACTGTGTTTAGGCTACATCTGAGCTGTCCACTCATAAACCCTTCCAATAAAAGACAAGAGAAGTTCCCCAAGTCAGGTCACTCCCTGCTAGCTGTAATCCACATTGCCTCTGCGTAGTCTTGTAGGATGCAGGGCAGGAGACATTTTCTCCCTCAGTAAACTCATCAGCCTGATCGCTGCCTCCACTCTTCTCACTGCGTAAGTGGGTATTTCTGGCTGCAGAACTCATCTTCTGAGCTCTCTCATCAGAAGCTCATCACCAAGTAGATGAGTAGGAAATGCCACCACACAGGAGAGTTTGTTTAAAAGACTCTCCAGATTCTGAGCTGTATTGACTGGCTCTGCTTTAGACTTTAGGAGGATGAATAGAAAAATAATGCATGGAAAAGAGAAGGGACTATAGACAAGAAAAGCCTACAGATGATGAAAAGCACCAACTCCTTTGCCCTTCATTGTAGAACTTGGAAGTAGTTGCTCCTGTGCAATGTTAGGTCACATTTTAATTGAATGTATTGACGCATGGCTAACACTTTAAAACTTAAGTAATGGGAACGGAGTTCATGCTGCTTTTGTGGCAGCCGCGGTAAATATTGAGGTCTTGACTTCATTTCAGTTTGTCACCTTCATTTTAGTAAGATCAAGAAAAGAAACAGGGGAGCAGCATTTGCTTTGACAGCTTTCAGAACAGGCCGGTTGCCAACAAGTTCCTTTGGTGCAAAACACCGGCAGCTTAGCTGGTTGGCCCCAACCCACTAGAGCTTGTGACTCCAGCAATTTTTCCAAAGTTAGTTAAGTGCTTCTGCTTAGTCCCTCCTCAAACCAACTCACCACTCCCCCTACGCACCCCCCCTCCACCACCCACTAACTTGGAATTTGTAACCTAGGACAAAGATTAGCTTTGTTCCCCTAAACACAGTTCCCGGTCACTTAAGATTGCGAGACGTCCAGCAAGGAGCTCAGATGCTTCCCACTTTTTTCCATGAAGCAGCTTTAACTGCCCCGAACTCCCTCTGATACAAACCGACCAGGCTGAGTTTAGAAGCAACTTACTATTCTACTAGCAGAATTACATCCTGCCTTCCAAAGTTAGTGGCTTTCAACCCCCTTTCAAGCAATTACTTATTTTCTTGCTTCACAAACAGTCATATATAAATACACCAGATTCAATTTTAGTAAGGGACTTAAATCCCGTCCTGCCAAGCCCTTCTCACATTACCAGCCAGCTGGGAAGCAATAGGCTCAGAGTCACCTGAAATGGCTGTCTAGAATTGCAGGAGAGGCAGGCCAGACCTTGGGTACTCTCCTGGGTCTGCCTTTTCCAGAGTTCAAGTTAGAGGTGTGTCATTCAAGTGAATACATATGGGGAGGGGGAGGGGGCAGAAATCAAGAAACCGTGGCCAGGTTTGTTAAGCTTGGTCAGGCAAGTTAAGATGTTAGTTTTGCTCAGCACTTCCCCACATCTCTTTCCTATCTTGGCCAAGGTAACACATAAGGACACCCACACAGGCCTGGCAAAGGTGAAGTGAAGGTCAGCAATACACACCCTGCGGTCTGTAAAAGCCACCCACAACATCCCTGTTCTCTCTTTAGGAGAACCCAGCCACTGATAGGTACAGTCCAAAGCCAGCCCTCTGCTCCTGGACAAGTGACTTGGGTGGGAGAACAGACTCCCATCCCAAAGCATCCCTGTCTTGCAAGTCTTCACAGAACTGCACTGAAGCCCAGGCAGTACCACCACACAGCTCTTCCAGTGGCCAGCACAAGGAAACCACCATTCCTGCCAAGTAGCCTGTGGCCATCACTGGGCTGCTTTCTTGCTAGCTGGGGGCATTTCCAGATACTCTGATGAACCAGACTAGACGAGGCTTTGGTACAGCAGTGCTTTCTTTGTTTAGGGCAAGAGCAGAGTGGAGATCAATCTTTCCACTGATGAAGCAAGGAAGTAAATCTTCCTGATTTACTTGAAAGACTTGTCATGAAAAATACATTTGTAAAATTAGGATAAAGTTATTACTTACTGGCTTCCACCACAACCTCCCTTCTGACATGCCTGCAACTGACTGAATGCAGAGCCCTAAGCAGTGATTTATTACTTCCTTGTTTTCCATCTGTACATCCCATAGCCAAAATAAAAGCTTCAGTGCTGTTATCGGAGCAGCACAATCATTGAATTCTTCTTAAGCAATCTTGTGTAAAAAAACAAGGTGTGTTGTATGATGACAGAAGGTAACCTCTGCAGAACACTAACCTTTCTGGAACAATCACCCCCACTAGGTAACTGAAGCAAGTAGGGACGAGAAAAAAAAAAATACTAAGCTGAGCCATTAGAGTGCTACCTCCCGTGGGCTGCTAGACATCCAAGTGAGTGTGTGGCTCCAGTGAGTTACTGGCATGAATGAAGCTCTAAGGGTTTTCATGCACATGAGGAAGTCCTAGGAAGAAAAGAAACAAAGCCTCAAGTGCATTCACAGCCAAGAGTATAAACCCTCTCCCCCCACCTTCAGACTGCAATGTATGTACGCAGTTCCATGTCTCATGTTATTACCACAGAGATGCACAGTGGTGTCATCATGTGGCAATGCTCTTCCTCCCACAGGAAAGAATCAACTTATTGCTAAAATACTGACAAACTAGAAAATTGCTGCAATTGGCTCTTAAGAGTTTCTTGCTGGGCAATATGATTCCCATCTTCATTTGACTGACACTGTTCACATAAATGATGAGTGATGCCTTGACTTGGTAATAGACACCACTTTCTGTTGTCTGTCTGTGAATGTACAAGGATATGAAACACCAAAAAACCCCATGTAAAGTCATGTGGTGGTTTGTTTGGTTTTTTTTTCTAGCTACACTTCCACTTTCAAAACACTGTTGCAGATTAAAATCACCTTTATTCAAGTTCATTTAAAAAACAATTCTCTACATCATAGATGTTATCATTTTAAGTTGTAAGAGTAAGACTTGAGGTACATGTATCCTGAGGGTGAAGAGAAAGAAACTAATAGTGGGAAGTGAGGCTTGTTATTAGGAATGGTTGTATAAGTCCGTAGTAACCTCCTTTGCTTCATGATACAATGGTCATTTTAAGTACCATGTAATCTTGGTTCAGAATGAGTCTGAACACTCCTAGGATGACACAGATGACAAACTGAGTGATTACTACATCCCACTTCCCCCCACCAGCCCACTAAATGAGGATAGATTTTAAAAGCCTCCCTAGCAAGAAATGTCCTTCCCAGCTTCCAGTCACCCTCTACTTCATCCCCAAAGTTCAAAAAGCAAGTGCAAGTGTTCTACAAACACAGCAAAACCTGCTTGATAGTAACGTCCCTGGAGTTGAGATTCAGAGATTTTTCCAAGCATAGGTGCTGAGACAACAAGAGATAGAGGCAAAGACGTGGAACTTCACAGGAGGGAGCACATGTTCCTTTGAGGCCTTCCTGCCACCTCCCTGCTGCTCTCCATGCTAAATAAGCCAAGTGGAGGACACGTACCAGAGAAGCCTTTTCCATGACGCACTCACGGCCCAGGCAGCACTTGAAGCAGGGACACCTGAAATCCCCTGGCAGGAGCAGGGATTCTTTCTTCCAGTCACCACTTAAAAAGTACCTCAGGCAGCAGTGAGCTCTGTCCTCTAATGCCAGCCCCAGTGATGGGATAACCAGATGCTGTTCCACAGGATGTGCGCCACAAGATGGCAGGATACACAGCCCGATTTTTATTGGGATGAGGAAGGGGAGGAAGATTATTTTTTAAACACTCAGTACACTGTTTAAGAGGCAATATCCTCATCCTTCCCTATTAGCAGGGTAAGTCCTCTATGCTTAAAGCAGAGTCCGAGCCTGCAGCACACGTGGAACTGGGAGGTGGGGCTGTCGCAGTGGCAGGCCTGGACAAGGTGAACTGCACCATCCCTTCCCCCACCACAAGACAAAAGAAGGAAAAAAATAGTATAATGGAAAGGTACAATACTCAGCTTGCCCTGAAGCCCTGCATAACATTCCTGTTGTGTTCAATGCAGAAACCAATTACCATATTAATGACACTTGGCTACAAAAATAGCACTTTATGGCTTTCAATGTTATACCCATGTCAATAACTCAATAAAACACCCTGTAGGTTCTGTTGCTGTTATGAAATCTGTTGTATTTCAGAACAAGAATGATATTCTAGCAGCTCCTACGGCATTTTTTCCTGCAAACCTCGAAGGGAAGCCTAGTTTCCCCTTTCTCAGATATTGTGGGCTGACACAACAGGGACTTGCCCAAGAAGTACAGAGCACTCTAACAAGAATAAAACCAAGTTTTCTGGCCTCCTAGAAAATCCAGGGCTTTATCAAGCTGCCAGTATACTTACTCGGCTTGTGAATTTTCCCATAAGAACTAGGAATTAGAATTGCACAACATCCTATTTTATACAGTTAATCATCTGCAGATGTCTTAAATCACAAAAAATTCCAGTTTGGTGCTCACCAAATGCAGCAGTGAACCCTGTCAGAGCAGCATTTGTGCTTGCAGCACAGGGTAATATAGGCATTGCTGACCTCCCAAAGACAGCAGTGCAGCAACTCGCTACCTTGTCCATTTCTCTGAAAGCCTACATCAAAGGGCTATTTCTGACTTGTGGCCTAATGGCTGCTGTGCTACAGGACAAGGAACATACTGGACATAAAGAGCCAGCCTGCACCATGCCTTACACCCAGCTTGTCCACATCTGTAGAAAAAGCTGTCGCATGATGCCCTGCCAAAAGGGCCCAGCGCTATTAATCTAATAATTATTTCCTTGCAGTTATATGCATGTGACATTGCAGCTTGGTTCAAAGCCCTTGTTTACTGGCTGCCCACTGTCATGTATTTAGGGAGCTGGATTTCATTCTCCTTGATTTCAGTACATGTCCTGAAAGCCCATTATGAAAGATCCCCAAGAACCTTTTCATTGTTCCTCCATTTTGATTCCTGCAGTACACGCTACAAGAGCATCTTGAAATTCAATTCCTTTTCTTTGTTTAGAAAAAAAAAAAAAGCCCCAGAAAAACCGGCGGAGTATACAATTAAGAGATGAATAAATATCTTCTGCAGGCTGAAGTCTTTCACAGAAATTTTACCAGAGTTGCTTTGGAATTGGAATTGTAAACTGCTACTTCACAGAAAGCAAACAGTTTATTTAGAATGAGTAATTATGTGACATCTGGCTAAACAGCAGGTCTATCTGGATGAGACTCAAGATCCATGGGCTTCTTTGCTAATTATTTCACGTCTGGTGAGACCACTGGACTTCAGCCGGGGAAAAATATGTTATTAAGTAACAACTACCCCGCCATTAGCCATGTTGGCTTTTCAGATGCAGCTAATGTCTCTGGGTACTATCAGTGACAGTCTTTCCTGCAGATGTCAGGGCCCACTAGAGATGAAAAGACCACTTTCAGTGCTTAAGGCTACATTTACCCCAGCCATGGTGGTACATAAAGAAGAGCCACACACTAACACAGCAGTTCCATATCTGTTGTGTCTTTAAAAAGTGCTGTTGGAAAAAGCATTTATTTGCAAAAGATGATCCTTTGCTGAGATATAACACCATTTGGTGATGGCGACATTCATTCCCCGTGTTTAGGGCAGAGATTCACAGCACTGCAGACGGCAGGGCTGCAAGACACAGTGCAGCACCAGAGCCAACTTCTGTAGCTACAAGCCATCAGCCTCACAATTGTCACTTAAATACCACTGTTATTAAAAGCTTCTGAACTGTTTTACAGAGCAACTGGAGACGGATCGTTAGGAACCCCAGTGCCAAGCAGCCTCAAGGTCATTTGTAATGTGGGAAAGCAGCAGTTGCGCAGCTCCCCCCCGCGCTCTGAGCCGCCGCTGGCTGCGGCGGGGATCGGATAGCGCAGCGCGGCCTGGACAGGCGGAGCAGGGAACCTGCGGCAAGGGCTACTCACTCCATTTGCCCCCACCCGAGGCAGGCTGGCCAAAGACACTGCTAAGGTCATCATTTTAATTTCGAGCAGAGATTTCTTTTGTCTATGTAAAGACAGGTCACATATTAGCAGCTAAAAGACCCACCTTTAACCTCCCACGACACAGTCAACTGAAATACCCACTAGCGGAGGCTACCCCACCTCGAGATCACACACTGTAGTTCAGTGTTGGATAAAACTAGTCAGTAAGCACACCCAGAACCGGGATTGCCCTCTTTCTCCTTGCTCATGCCAGTTCCACCAGAAAAAAAAAATCAACATTTTACCTTTGTCCCTTTCACTTACCCACAGTGAAACAGAGTTAGCTATGAAGAAAAAAACCCCGAACTTAGCTTCCTCATACAACCAGTTCCCAAAAGTGAAGCCTCTTAGCCTCACTTCATCACTTTGGCACAGGGGAAGGGAAAAGCAAACCAAGTTTAAGCTCCTCTCAGAGAGGAGACATCTTTCATGTGATGCAACCTTTAATTCTAGCAGGATTGCCTTCAAGCCCCAGTACTGCTAACACAGAAGGCTGAGAACATACCCACCCCCTACAAATATGTGTTGCAGCAACGACATGCTTATTTCATCCTCCTTCTTGAGGTGAGTAACCAACTCCGCCTCCCCAGAACAGCTTGCACCAAGTCAAATACAGGCCTCCTATTTAGTTACCTGGAGGTGCCACTCGATCCTGGTATTTGGGCTCAAATTCACTGACAGTGAGCAACATCACTTGGATGGTCCCAATGAATATACCTGCCAGGCAACCGTAGAAGATGACATAGAAGAGGAGGATCTTAACTGCAAGAGAAAACAAACAGAAAGAGAAATCAAATCAAGCCCTCACAGCAGTCACGTTTCAGGACAGAATTTCGCACCATTGCCACTTGAAAGGAAGAGCCAGCACACTGAATTCAGATGTTCAAAATATATAGGTAACAGTGAGATTATGTCCTGATGCAGACAGGAAATGTAAATCACTTCAGTTTTTTAGGGGGCAGGAAGCATAAGCCCCTGAAAATCTAGAAATCTATGAATCAGGATTTGGGATTATAAAAGACTAAACTGCATTCCCTCATATTTTTAAGGATCCCTTGGCTGACCCAGAACTACCGTAGCGGGCTCTTGCAGCTGACAGACTGTCAGTGATCCAGGTGCCCAAGAGCAAAAGGCCAAATCATGGGTGTGCTTGGGGTTCAAAGCTATTTTTGGGAGCAGTAACAGTAAATGTTTCATTCAGGTTTACAAGCAATTGTAAAGCCTGATCCCTCCTAGTAATTCAAGCTGTCATCTTCAATAAAGACAACAGAAACAGAATTCAGGCCCAAATTAGCTCCAGTACTTCACCTCAAATGTAGGAAAGCACTCATAACATGTCACAGTACTGCAGATTCACCAGCCTTGTGTGCCTACAAAGGCACTCTGGCACTGGTCACACCAATTAAAGAGTTAATTATGTAATAATGAACGATTGGATGTAGTTTTGGTCTAAAGGGAATGTCTAGAACAATCTTGAGGTGGAGGGGCAGAGGGAAGAACAAGGAGAAGAGACTGGAGATGCAGGATGGCTCAGACTCTGGGTATCAGTTACCAGTTTACGAGGATTATCTCAGCTGCTTAACTGCACAGTAACATGCCGTACTACACATCACCAGGCTGCCTACAAGGATAAACCAGCCCATGCCAAGCAACTATATGCTAATCAGGCTGCAGGAAAAAGCAGAGGCCAAAGAGTACTTGAGAGTGAGCTTGCTTGGTCTCAGACTGTCCTCATCTAGTTACAAACAAAACAGACGTAGTTTATTTGAAGGACCTGAAGTGATGAGCGACAAGGGAAGGGGAGGAAGCAGTAGGTAGAAGTATTCCTCCTCACTCCCCAACCCCATCATTAAAAAAAAAAAAAAAAAAAGCAGCACTACCTCACTGGAGAAGCCTCACAATGAAAGCTGGCTGTTCTGGTCGTTTAAAGTCTATGAAAGACAGGCAAGCAGGAGGGACAGCCAGCAACACAGAGGCTGAGGGACAGTCAGAAAGGCACTCCATCCTCTCGTCTTCCTCTTGTGCACCAGAGGCAGAGGAGGCAGCCAGGGCTGGAGGACGGAGCTGGGTGAAGTAACGTGGTGCTCCAGGAGTTAAAGCACTCTTTGGTATCCAGGCAGCGTAAAGCAAATGGCCGTGACGTCAGGGACGTGTGGAAATTTTTTCCAGAGCACGGTCATAGGAGGTGCTGTTGTAACAAACCAAACACTAATTCTGTTGTCTGCAGCGTAATGCCTTTGAGTTTTGTAACATCAAAAGGTAAACGCTGGGAGGTAGCTTATTTAATCAGGTTTCCAGCCAGGATGCTCTAAACGCCAAAGACACCTTAAAGGTCAAAAGCACTCCAAGGTCTCAGAAAAAAACGCAGTGGGTCTAGGAATCGAGCACCACAGGGTTGAACGAGAAAGCCTCCTGCAACAGGTAGGCTTATAACAGAAGAATCTGATCATCAGCCTGCAGATCGACTCAGCAAATGCAAATCAGTCCTAGGCGGATAGGTACGGGCACTCTGGGAGAAGGACCTGGTTCAGCCTCCGCGTTTGAAGCACTGCGCAGTTGCCTGGTGCCTCAGGAGCAGAAAATACCTATCCATGCGCACCCACAACCCAATTCTGCTCACGTAAAGATACGGCAGATGCCTGCTCTAGTCCGCCCGTCAGAGCTGGCGGCTCTGGATGTGGCATCTCCGGCTGATCCACTACAACAGGAGCTGAATTCAACATCGCAAGGGTGGCAACAGCAGCTGTGGTTGGCAGCAACTGGAAGACTGTCTATTTGCATAAAGAAATTGTTAAAAGCCTCTTTAGTCTAAACGGTATTTGTACAGCACCCACGGAATACATCATGAGCATATAATCAGGAATGCACATTGAGCCATTTCCTTCTTGCGGAGACATTAAAAGTCAATTGCTACCTCTCGACGGAGTAAAACTCGTTTGGTTTCATTTATCCAGAGAAAATACACCAAAAAAAAAAAAAAAAAAAAGAAAAAAAAAGAAAGAGCCACTGTGCGGTCTAAAGCAGATGAGGGCTGGGAGGTCAGGTTCCCCCGACGGCGATGCTCCCGGGCCGGGCCAGCCGCCGGGAAAGGAAGGAGACCCAAGGACGAGACGCCCTCGGACAAGGTCGGCCCGACCCTGCCTCACCCCCGGCCCCACCTGGAGCCGCACACAGGGGCAGGGCCCGCCGGCCCCCACGTGGCCCCACGGGGCACCGAAGGGAGCGGACAGAGGGACCCCGTCCCTCCCTCCTTCGCCCCGCGGGGACGCCCCGTCCCCAGCACCCCCCGCCCCGGCCGCAGCCCCGCCGCAGCCGGCGGAGGCGGAGCGCCGGGGCCGTGCTGCAGCGCCCGCCGCATCGCCGCCCCCCGGCCCCGCACTCACACCAGCTGCCCCCGGTGCGGCCCAGCAGCTCCTTCTTCTCCGAGTTCCAGATGAATTTCTTCCAGTTGCCGTCGGCGTCCTTGGCCTTCCCGCGGGCCATGGCGAGCGGCGGGGCGGGCGAGCGGCGTGGAGAGGTCTACAGCCCTCGGGGGACGGAGGGGGCAGGGCCCGGCCGGGCTCCGCGGCACCAGGAAGGTGCGGGTGGGTGCGCCCGCCCCGGCGGCGCCGGCCAGGCGGGGCAGAGCAGGGGAACGGCCGGGGGGACGCGAGAGCGCTGGGGAGAGCGCGGCGGAGCGCACGGGGCACGGAGCAGCCGCGCTCCCCGCGCCGCGCCCCTTCATATAGAGCGCGGGCTCCGCCCCGCCCGCGGTCCCGCCAATGCGCGCCCGCCGATGCTCCGGAGGAGGGCTCTGCTCGGGTGGGGCGGGCCCCGGGGCCGGGCGGGGCGCGCTGGGAGCGCGGCGGCGGCGGGGCGGAAGCTGGGTGGGGGGGTCTCTGCGGCACAGGCACTGGTACCGTCAGCGTGGGTCGGTGCCGGCTGCCCCGCCGCGCACCCGAGTTCTGACTCGCCGGGTCGGGTTGCGGCGGGAGGAGAGAGGCTGCGCGCCCGTCTGCGCCCGTCTGCGCCCGTCTGTGTGCCCGTCTCTGTCCCCGTGCGTGCGCGTGCCCGTTCCCGTGCGCCCTCGAGGGACGTGGGCACGCGCCCCTCGCCCGGCCGTGGCTGCACCCGCGCGTGTGAGCGCGCGCGCCCACACACCTGAGCGCGCGGGCCCGCGCACGTGCCCGCCTGTTCCCAGTGTTCTCGCCCCTCCCGCTCCGTGTCGGTCCCGGCTCCGCGCGACCGAGGTGATCGGCCGGGCACTGCTGAGTATCTCCTCGCTCCCTCCCCTCCTCCTGCTCTGCTCCTGCTCCTGGCGGCCCCGCATGAGCCGCCGGCCCCGCCACGCTCCGCCGGGCTCACGTGTAGCGCGGATGCAGAACACGGAACGCAAACGGCGCTCCCCTCCCGGCCCCGCTCTGCCGACCGTGCGCTGGGGCATCTGCCGGAGGGGCGGCCGGGCAGGGGTTCCCCTGCACCGGGGCGGGAGGGGGAGACAGGACTCACACACGCGACAGCCGCAGCCGCCCTTGCGGGGTGACCTTCAGGGCGCTGCCAAACGCCACTGCCGCACCCTCGGCCCGGCCCGCAGGGGGTTGGGGTTTCTCTGCAGGGACACCTCTGCGATCACAATTAACCACGGTGCCTTGATCCCACAGTACCGTTATGAGACAGTGAAATTACATCTGGAAATCCAAGCATATTTGGATTTACCTCTGAATTTTCTTTTGGGTTGCAACATTATATTCCATATATTTTCTTGTCCTTAAGCTACTGATACTTTAACTCCATCCTCCTATTTTTTTGAGATCTGGGAATTGCGCTGAAAGCATATAAGATTGGCCGTTCCTTGGTACCACCTATCAGGTGCATGTTCTGGAGATTACCTGCCAGAATGACCTAGCGTGGAATTGACCACCGCCCTGCCACCCAGCCAACCTGAGCATGTTCTTCTCGGGTCTCAAGAAGTGGCCACCGTTGTCTCCTACCCTCCCTAGGTCATTAAAAATAGCAGTCAGGAGAGACAAGTCATAATGTGGCACCCTTCTCCAAGTGATCCATGGCTACAAACCAGAATCAGTCCCTGAAGCAACTGAGACTGGCTTTTTTAGGCTGTCAGCCTTAACTTACTGCACCCACACTAGGTCCAGACAGGCCAGATACCCTCAAGGTCACACCACCATTCATGGTACTGTCTGAGCACAGCCTCCTTAGCTTCAGGCATACAACCAGACTTCTCAAAGCCATGAAGGCTTGTGGGTTAGAGGCACAGAGAGGATATGTGCCTAGAAGGCTGTATTTAATTGGGAGTGTCTGCTTTGCTGAATGCTCCATGATACATTATACATGATCAAAGAGAGCCAGGTGTGCCACACGAATTTGCATCCTGGGTTAGGAGAATCAGCTCTCAGTGGTGTTTTTGCGACAGGAAGGAGCTGGTCAGCCACAGGGAAGAGGATAACTCTAATCCCTCTTTTCTCCTTGGTGTCTGGTCAGAGCTGGTCTTTTAAAGAAACCTGCTGATGGTGGGTGATAACAAAAGCAAACACAGACAGCAGTATCTGATACCCAAGCGAACATCATCTACGCTGCAGGGAGGACAGTATCAGTTACAAGTTAAGGCAGCTGTGATTACAATCAAGCCAATAAATAGATGAGCACTGCTGAAGGAAAAAACACCCATTTTTAACTCCCCAGACCTTAGCACAGTTACTGCTTTCACCAACTAGTCTGTTCTTCTCAGCTGCTGGGATGCCCAGTCTGCACTGGCCACTGGGGAGCTGAACCAATTCTCCTTCTAATGCCCTGGGTGCAATTTACAGCCCAGGTATACTACTCTACAGAGGGCAGCAGTTTGGGAATTATGTATAGGTGTGTGGTGGTGTCACCCAAGCATCAAACCTACTCACCAGACAACCTGCCCTTGAATGCTGTGTCTTGTGTTATCCATGGGCCAGGGCCCAGTTCATCTGGTCTGCAGAGGAAAACACCACGAGTTAGTTCAAGGCACGTGCAACAGCAGCAGTTAGTGCAGCCCTCTCCTACTTACCTTCTGTCTGAGAAAGGGGGTCACCCAAAATAAAACAGGGATGGGATATTCAGGGATGCTCATGGTGATACTAAAATCAGGGAAGATTTGAACAAGAATACACTCTTCCACAGCATTATTTTCTATGACTGCAGAGAATGGGTTTGGAGAAAGCAACTACAGAGTATCTAAATAACTATCACAATTACACTGTAAATGGCCACCCAAAAACATGGTCTTCCTCTGAGCACACTCACACCTTCACTACAAGCTCTAGTGGTGCTGGTGGAAGCTGAACTGCGAGAGCTGGCTTCATCAGTGTTTGTTCAAGGATCACCGTGAAACTCTCTCCTCTTCCTGCAAGCATCTGTAATTCTGTATAAATACACAGAGAAGTCCTGTTGGATTGGCAGTGTCCAGTGATACCAAATCCTCACAAATGCACAGGTTGGGGTGTGCAGGATCTGGAATGGGCAAAAGGCCCTCCATGAGGGTTGCATACCATCCCTACAAACTCTTTTACACAACCGAAAACTCTGTCCCACGCATGCCCAGTACACACACTTTACTTGATGTCTGTGAATCATCCTCTCAGAATCAGCAGAACTAATAGGCAAAAAGGTGCCAAATTTTATTCAAATTTACTGTTTGTTTGGCTGTGCAGATATCAATCAGGCCGTCTCTAAGGCCACTACTATATGATCTGATCTTTTAAGGTGATAAGGGCCTGAGGCAACATTGGAAACTGCCAAGAACAAAATGTGCAAAGCAATGTATGTCCAAGAGATTAGCTGCGGGATGAAGAACGGGGCTGGGGAGAGCTGTGCACCGGCACTCAGGAAGGAACAATCTACAAGATAGAAGTTGCTAAGGGTTTGTCTCACTGCCTTGAGCAGTTAGCATGTGAAGAGAACTCTGATTTTCTCCGGTGGGTTTGGTCATAGCCATCAATGAGATTCCTGCTTCCTTTGAGTCTCCTGCCTTGAGAGACTGGGAGAAAGCACTTAGGGCAAGGAAAGGTGTCTCACTATGGAGCAGGAGGGTGAATAATTACTTCTAATGAAGCAGCAAAACGTAGAGCCCAGCGCAGAGCAAAGCAAAGTAACGATTTGTGTGGCTTGGTGACTATTCTGCCCTTTAGTGACATTTGGAGGGAAATGAGATTGTGCTGCTGGTGGTCACATACAGGAACTCTGGGTAATGTGTGATCTAGAAACGTCTCTGATGGTGGCTGTGGATGATGCTGTCATCTGCAGCAGCAGGAGACAGGCATGCCAGGGTGGGGAGTCCCTCACAGACTGCAGGTCCAAGTGCTAACCATAAGGTGACGGAAGTGTGAGAAATGGCCTCAGAAAGTTACTATTTGTGGGCTGCCACTGGGGCTCCTCAGGCTGGCATGCCCAGGAGCTGGAAAAGGGCAGTTGGCCAAGAGCTTGGCACCAAGCCTGCATCACACTCAACAGGTGAGGAAAAAACAGGTGACAAGATCTGCCTCAGCCCTGCAGACCACAGTCAAGATGCTTGGTGTCAAAGAGGCATTTTATACTTCTCTGGAAGCTGCAAGAGGCCGTGAAGGGGAGAGGTGTAACCCTTGAGAGCTGCCCTCAGTGTCCCAGCAAGGCATGTGCTGGTGTTTGATCCCCACACCAGCATCTTGGTCTTACTGGACACTGCTTTAGGATTGTCCTCCAACTTTCTGCCTGGGAGGTTCAGGAGAAAGAAGCCCACTCAGTGGCTGCTACACAATTTAACACTATAAGCAGTCTCCCAGAACTCAGTATGACAAAAGTAGCTTTCAAGTCTTCCTTCCTTCTCTCCTTGTCCCCCTTACAGATGTGGGGTCATTAGGGATTTTATAATGGCCAGTCTCTTCGCGAACGAAGAACCGGGGAAGGTCTTTCCACCTTCCAGCCTGCGCATTGGATTTTTTAGGTGAGACACAGTGTGCGCGGAACTGAGCCCACCCTTTAATCCTGAGGTTCATCTGCCGGGGCCAAGCGAGCTTGGACGGTGGCAGCGAGGTCCTCAGGATGTAGATGGATTGCCTTATGGGCTAACGAGCTCCATCTGCCCGGGGAGGGGCCCCGACCGGGAATCGAACCCGGGTCTCTGCAGTGACAGTGCAGTGAATTTTCCCCTGGACCACCGGGGGCTCCCCATTAGGGATTAGACTTATATGCTATGGTCCTCTGAGCACAATGATTAATTACACTTGAACAGATCAATTGTATATAGCTATGCAAGCTGAGGTAACTAAATTCAAAAATTCGAGAACTGGTAGACACTGAAAAAGTAAATTTATGTAGAAATAGCCTGCCCCCCAAATCCTGATAAGGGACCACTATTCTTTTCTTTAATATCAGTTTGATAGTTGTGTGGGAGTGCCTGCACAGCTCGCACTTGGCAAAATGTTGTGGAAGACAACAGCTGATAAGACAGATAAGTGACTGTAAACAGCATGTACAGATGGAAAACCCAAAAGTGTCTGAGAGGTCATTTGCCCCAAACTGATTGGAAACTGATGGAAGAGGGACATAATCACCAGGCCTTAGCTGATTATACTAAAGAGGATGGCAACTATCAGCTGGATTAAACAGTAACCAGGGAAAGACAATTTTGAGACAAAGAATGAGTTGGTCTGAAAGGCTGTATAAAAGAAACAGAGAAAATGGTAATGGAGCAGGGAGAGTCTTCAGACTGTCAAAAGCAGCCTGGCACATCATAATCTCTGTTAAGATCAGATGCAGAAGCTCCAACACTGGCACCAACATGTGGCCTGATGCTGTGGGGTGCAGCATGTAGGGACTCACACTTTGGGACGGTGTGTGGGACCTGCTGGCACGCCTTCTCACAGCAGGTGCATTAGCTGATTGTAGGGAGTAGCGTGGAGCTGGAGTGGCCCTAGAGCTGGAGTGGCCACAACTCCAGTGGGAGCAGGGCATAAGTGGCAGGACCTGTGCTCCCAGAAGTGGCCCCCATGCCACTGACAGAGGGGTTGATGCCTGTGTGTCTGGGGATTAGTTACAAAAGTGTGTTTAGGAACTTGAAGGAATTTATTAGTGTTTTCTAAGTGTCTAACCTTGTGGTTGAACTGCTGTGTTGCTGACATAGATCCTAAATGTATAGTTCATGGATTACCCTTAATAAATCAATATATCATTTCAATCCTGATTTGGTTTAACCTACATGAGCTGAGCCACTTTTCCCTGCCTCAATGACCAGTTGGTGAAGGCTTTTGACCAGTCCTGGCAGGAGAAGGCCTATATGCTCAGTGATAGAAAAAAAATTCACCTCATGTTGAACTGGTGACTATGAGCAGAACAAGGGAAGGTTTCCTGGGTGGACTGGCTGGCAGCTGGAGACAGAAGAGGGAGATCCAACAGAGACAACATGCTGTGTGCCTGATGTTTGATAGCTGGGATGAATACTTCTGCTGGATGGTATAGAATTCTGTTGGATGCTACAGTGAAACCTGCCAGCTATCAACACTGGAGGCAACACATGGAGGCAAAAGCAACTTGTGAAGGCAGCAGAAGTCAAATCATATTGCCAGAATTTCTCTTTTAGGCTGATATGGGAAAAACAGAGAAGATAATATGAAAATATTTCCTTACATGAAATCCACCCTGTTTTCATTGGCACATCTGGAAGTGATCACCACACAGGGAAGCAGCATTACGCAGAAACTAGCTATGATGCTAGCAAGGACAGCACATGTTTTATGGCAATGGGCACCTGGAGCCCTTAATGCAGCAGCAACCAGCTTCCTGGTCTGCAGCCACCAAACTCAGGCAGCTTTGTGAACTCAGCCACAATTCTGTGGGACTGATACGGCTTCACCTCTGCTGGTCCAAACAAAACCATCCACATTCGGCTCCTACTGGAGATAATGTAATGTAATGGCCAGTATTCGCGAACGAAGAACCGGGGAAGGTCTTTCCACCTTCCAGCCTGCGCATTGGATTTTTTAGGTGAGACACAGTGTGCGCGGAACTGAGCCCACCCTTTAATCCTGAGGTTCATCTGCCGGGGCCAAGCGAGCTTGGACGGTGGCAGCGAGGTCCTCAGGACGTAGATGGATTGCCTTACGGGCTAACGAGCTCCATC